>NC_142856.1:28175367-28482034 GCF_061612785.1 Hesperophylax consimilis | reverse complement strand
ATATTTGAGACTATTTCAATGCAACATCAAATGCCAGTAGCAAATGACTTGTCGCAATTTAAATTCAAGCACTTGTCTGTGCATTTTACCAATCAGCAAATGCATTTTGCATACCTGTCACAGAATTTTGAAGATCTTTTGTTCTGTTGTGATCACAAAGTTTTACATATCGTCTAGAAGCGAAATCTATCGCACATTTTCTTGAATCCACATAAATAAAAAGTTGAATAAAATTGGAAAAATATTTATGCAGAAAATTCTGGTAGAATCTTGAATATCACGAAAAGCAATTTAGTGTAACATTTTATTTTACTAAGGCGAAGTTTAATGCTAAATCACTATTTAGATTAATATTTATAACGAATTGGTGTGCATTATGAATATTTCCATTATGAAGGTTTTCTTATCGTTTCGCTTGGAGTAGAATACAAATAAAAAAATAATTACTAAATAAAAAATATAAATGTAAACTACTAAAAAAATATTATTTCAATAGAAATGTAAGAACGCGCAAACGTAACAACTTTTAAAAAACACAGTATTATAGCTAAGATTATCTGTGACAGTTTCAGTTGATTAAGTTTTTTGCTTTCTTAGAAAATTATTTACAAAATAAATAAAAACCAGTTTCTCTAGACTCCGTTTGTCAAGTGATTTTATTGCCTATTACCTACAATATAAGGTATACCAAGAATATACACATTTTTGGCTTGTAGTTTCCTCTTAAAGGCTTTCGTTGTTTGCTCTAGTTTTGCCGAGATCCAATTTTAATAATAATAATTGTAAAATCGCCTCAGCATCTTATGACTTTATTGTCCGATGCAGTAGTGCACGGATCGCAATTGGCTATAAAGTTTTGGGTTCTCGCGCAGCACAAACATACCATTAATAACGAACAAAATTAAACTACCTCCGTGGTCGAGAGAAATGGCTCTCAACGAGCAAACTGGAGGTCGCGGGTTCAAATATCGGCATGCGCTTGTAAATTTGATTTAATTTCATTTAATTTCACAATTTACTCATTAAAAATAATAGGTGCCTATATAATATATTCGTGGCACATCCCAGAGCGGAAGATACTCTCAGAATCACCCTAGTATAACATCACCATTCAGAATTGAAACTTTGCTGTAAGTGGCTTTGGACGTGTTTAATGATCAGACCTAAATTGCAAGGTATTTCCCAACCTTCATCTTCTTCGCGTTCAATGCTGTAATGGAGAGAATACGTAGACTGGACAATGAACTAATAGATGTCGCTGATATTTTCGATTTAAATTTTCACACATTCGAAGCGATAATGAGTAACCATAATTTATGCATACGCTTAAGTATTCACAATATCCTTTTAATATTTTTTTACAAGTATAAAAATTTCAATGGTGACTTTTTTAAATACAAGCATACAGATCCCCGGGCCAAAAGGCCCCTTTCTCTTTCATCATAAGTTTAAATTGATTATTGTGTTAAGTGTGGTAATAAACAAGTATGTTGTTTTTATGCAATATTTTTAAAATCTATTTTATTCAAACTGTTATTCTCAATTTTATTTATAATCGTTATATAAAACCCCAACAGGGCGTTAATAAATAAATAAATACAATCGTTTTAGTATTTTTGCATAAAAGAGTAATTAAAATTATATTCACAAAGCACTCTCTTTACGGTGAATTGCCTATTACAAATAAAAATAAAATTATATTGTGCAGTAGCAGATATACTAGGATAAAAACTCAATATTCTAAATATGCGGCAACGTTTGGTCTATAATACCCCAGTATTTATATACAAGTTAAAAACCAAATGTTACCAGATTATACATTTAAACGTGTTAGTATTAATAGTACAGTCCATGACTATCCTACGAGAAGCTGCAACGATTTTAGGCTTCCTAAGACAAATTTATAGGCAACACTAAACAATATTTATTATAAAGGTTTCTAAATGTTCAATGAACTCCCTTTAAATGTTAAGGAAGCCAGAAGGGTTGCAATTTTTCGTGGGTTATGTCTCAATGTTGTGAAGTCCAAATATTAGTACGTAAGTAATGGATATTTTTATAGTAGTTTTAAATAGATGAACACTAGATATAAAATGTAAAATTTCATTACTAAATAAAATATACTTTAAAAAAATTAAATGCCAACAACTTATCTTTGTAATAAAAAATATATATTAAAACCTTAAAAGGATCTAAAGTTTGTAATGCAAATCACAGACAATAACAAAATAACAACAACTGCCGATCTACGTAAAAAATGAAATAAAATATTACAAGGCTTTTATTAAACAGGTATGTTTGGCCTCAGATGCTGTGCTTTTGAAGTCATATAAAAAAAGGAAAAAGGCAATAAAATGAAATCCGCGACGCCTGTGACACCCATAACTGATATAAAATAATAATAAAATGTCGAGCGCCGCCTATATTAAAATATTTAACTACGACGCGCTTTGAAAAGCAAGCGCCTTCCTCGAAAATAAGACTTGACTCTTAAAATACTATCTATATACAATATACACAGTAGAATGTACAGTACACATTCCCCTATTGTTGAAAGGACCTAAAGAAAAGCCTTAATTGAATACGAATTTCGAGGAGCTGCTAAATAAAATGTCTCTTTGACTTTACGTATTCTTAGAACAGATAATATTCAAGAAGTACGATGTATACTAATTCCAGCGAGAGGCTATACACGACGTCATCGTCCTTGTATGTACTGTATTTTTCGTGTACATATAAGACGTGTGAAAGGGAAGAGGACGATCGTCGATGACGTACGTTCGAGTTCTCGCTGGGACTAGTATATGTATAAGATAAATATTCCACTTTGAAAGAAAAGCCAGGTATTCATACGAGTAAGTCCTTCATCGCCTAAGAGTTTTTTTTCATATTCTTATCAAGTTCAATATGTAGAACTCCGTTAAGGTGTTAAGTATCGTTCATAATTATTATATTTTTACAGCTGTTTCGCCTTCCGAAGGCATATTATCAAACTATGGTGAAGCCGCTTACAGACGATCGATTTTATTATTGTTTCTATATTTAGTCTAATTATAGTCTCTTTCAATGGAAACAATCTTTCCAATACGCCTTCACAGTACAGCACAGTACAGTAGCGCACTGTACAGTGTCCACAGATACCGTAATAGTGCACAACTGCTGACCCTGTACAAAACGCAAGTGCATCCCACTGTTGAATTTGGCAGCCACCTCTGGTCAAGAGCTCCAAAATACGTGAAAAACCCTTGACTTGTGCATAAACGGTCGGTCCGTATAATATACTTCTCTTAACAAACAGATTGCAATCCTAAGAGTACAGGCGTCAGGAAGTATACTGTCCTTGTTCTACCGGTATTACAATTGAAGATGCTCCGCGGAGCTAGCGTCATTGATCCCATCGACACCGATACATAGTCAAGAAACACGCTAAACGCATGTCAAGTACAAACACACTTTCGCATTTATAATATTGCATAAATAATATACTATTTTTCTAACCTTAAAACAAAAAACAAAAATGTACAAATTTTGCGTTTTTGGAAAAAAAAACGTAGATTGAGCGTTATTTTTTGCATTATTATAAGAAATAGTTACATGACTGAGACAAATATAAATTGTAAAAATTGATCCATGATAACTCAACACAGTGATAATTCAACACACTTTTAAAAAGTGATATAAAGTCATTAGAAACGAAAAAAAAAATTAACCTAACCTAACCTAACCTACTTAACCCAGTTGAAAAAGTTTTTGTTTCATCACTTTCCATTACTTTATATAACTTTTTAAAGATGTGGTGAATTATCATTGTGATGATTTATCCGGTCACCGAAAGGCACTCAGGTGCACTAAGCCACTATGCTACGTTGGCTTATGTTTAACTACCAAATAATTCAATAAATACTAGTATTTTATTCAACAATTATTGCTTATTGATTTTTTTTTGCGGAGTCAATTCTGAAAAAAAATCATTTTATATTTGTGTTTCTGTCTAATAAATATTGCGTACAATAGTTTCTTATCCTTTGTGCTTTGCATAAAAATAAGTTTTTCTTTAATGAAAAAATAACATGTATTTTAATTTATTTTGTCATTTTCTTATTGTAATGGACAACGAGTTTATCTGCTGAGTTTCAGCTCGATCGGATGACGGGAAGTAGGTTAATTTACACTTCCAAAATATGGATTCAATCCTTTCCAAAATAAAGAGAAATACAAATTGTGATGTATGGTAATAAGTTGGGTATTCAAGCGATAGATGACACTAGTCATAAAGCTTACTTCAGAGTCCGACAGATGTCGCTAGAGTGTAGCAATTGCCTGTGGGGTATTATTGTCAGACAACAAGCTTCTAGAAACAGAGAATTACCAACCCTCGGGTAATGAACAGTGTAGCTAAATCCAGACTTAAATTATTGTAACGTAAATAAACGCAATTATTGTAAAGAACCTTTTACTTTTTCAAAGAGTTCCCAACACAGAAATCTGAAAGTAAGCAGAGATATAACACAAATAGATTTATTCATTAAAAGTAGATGTATTATAGCTATATAAAGAACTTTATTTTTTACAGGATTGATTTTTATTTATTGCTTTTATTTATTGTCTTAACTGTACATCTTACGTATTGTTTCTAATCTTCGTCGTTAGTACGGAGCCCTAACGTAAGACCTTCAGGAAAAATCCTTTTCATTCGAGAAAATACTATTTCAACAAAACACTACAAATAGAAACAGTAAACAATAAATACTGCAACAATAAATTGCAACTAGTAAAGGGTAAAAGACATAAAAGTATCGCTGGGAGAAACAAAACAATTAATCTTTGGAAGAGGAATTGCACCATTGAGGCAAAAGCTGCTTGGCATTTAAACCTAAGAAGTAAGCTTCAAATAAATTAAATGCATATCTTTGAGCTAAACCGTATGTATTCTAATCGGCCTTACTTTTAAGATTCTCCTTTTTAATGTTTTTGTTACCTACAAAGCACGGTAGAAAGTGTATAATATGGCTGTCTCCGGGGCCTCGATTCTCTATGAAGTCATTCCACTCGAACAACGAGTGGTTCGACCCACTCGTTGTTCGAGTGGAATGACTTTTGATATTTGGCGTATGTAATACTTTCGATGAGACTCAAGAATAAGAATGTCGACAAATGTATTAGCGGCCTGGATTGGAGAATCGATACCCAGGAGGTCACCAATACGATATTAACGAAATCCGTTAACTATGGTCAGTTAGCGATATTTGAGAGCACGGTCAGAATACGATTCCGATAGCCGGTAGACAAAAGCCGCAACTTAAGCTAACTAACTAAGCTCTAAGAAGTAAGAGTTACAATAATTACATATTTATAATAATAATTCAACGTCCCTGATGAAGTTTGGTTTAAGGAAAACCGGTCGATATGTAAAATAATAAAAAAGTTGTGGTTAAATACAAGGTGTTTTTTTAAATAATTAATTTGCACTATTTAATAAGTAAATAAATACCAAGTTTCAATTGGAATACATTCTCAGTACCGCTCTACAAGGCCAACCATTCACAAACGAAAATTTACTTGAAATGCATTTAGCAATTTTTGGTGCCGTACTCTATATAAATAGGTACTTCCCAACTCTAGATTTTCCAATCTTCTTTTATTCCCCCCTCCCGGACTCGCCTCGTACATACCATGATTGGGGATAGTCCAAATGGCTCGGGATAGTCCCATTGACTCTGGACAGTCGGGACTATTATTTAAATTAACCCTTTCCAGACGAACCCCGCGCACTGCGCGGCAAGCATATTTAGTCGGAATGGTGTATTAAACACATGTTATGATAAATCGGGAGTGACCAGATGGTGTATATCAGACAGTGACCGTCTTGCATAAATATTATTTTTAATTTAAAAAATGTGATTTTGTTATACAGGGTTTTCTAATAAGAGGTGTTATTTTGATATTCAATTGTAAAATATCAACGGTTTCGTTGCTTGTGTGGCACGTAGCACCGTTTTGTTGAAAGCAAACGTTGTCCAGATCAATACCATCCAATTCCGGCCATAAAAAATCATTAATCACCTCTCGATAGCGCAATCCATTCACCGTAACTGTTGCTCCAGCCTCATTTTCGAAAAAGTAATGCCAATGACTCCGCCGGACCATAAACCGCACCAAACAGTCACACGTTGAGGATAGAAAGGCTTTTCAACAATAATTCTTATGTTTTCCGAGCCCCAGATGCGATAACTTTTGCTTGTTGACGAAGCCACCGATGTGGAAATGAGCCTCATCACTCAAGATGATTTGCATTTGATTCACTCAAGTGAATTTTAATAATTTCAATGCGTTGTTGAAGCATGTATCGTTCCATTTTTATTAATGGCGTAGTTTCTACTAGTCAAATGTCAAAAGATGACAGCTTCATAAGTAACATCTACCGAAATAGCGGGCTATTCAAAATAACACCTCTTTTTGGAAAACCCTGTATTATATTGTTATATCTTCATGAGTAAAAAGCTATTGTTTTTTTTTCAATCAAATGATTCAACTATTTATCCTGGTTCATTGGAATTTTGAAAAGGGTTGTTCTACTTTTTTTTTTGCCGAAAGAGTTGCCCGAATTCAAGGTTTTGGGATGTACAACCAAACAAACAAAACACGTAGAATATTTAACTTCCCCAAAGGATTGAAAAAGGGGATCGAGAGGCCTCCGGGCTTTACAAACGCGTCATAATATAAAGATTCATAACATTGCTATTCTACTTAAGACGAGACAACACCCTAAAATAAAGCTAGAATCATAAAGACGTAAGTCAAGCAGCCATGCACAAAAACACCCGAGGCGCGGCCTGGTGTATTGGACAGACCTGCAGTTGAATTTGCCCAGTCAAATCTCTAAAATGAAGTGGGAATCTTAACGGCATAAGTGATGAAGTCGTGTAAAAACAATATTCGGCGCGATGCTGGACGTAATGGAAGGACCTACAGTCGACTTTGCCCTAGCAGGTCTAGAAAATCGATCTCTCCGTGAGGTTTATTTTAATTATTTCTGATGTACGTATTACTAAAATCTGAAATGTTTCTAAAGGGATCTCTCGGAAAGTTACTAATTCATCGAAAAGATAAAATCTGGTGCGTAATTTTACAGTTGAAAAACGTTTTATAAAATATTCAAATAGTTTTACATCAAATATTTTAATAGTAAGGTCCTGTTTTAAAATCTTAAATACATTAAGCTTATATTCGTTGGGATCCCTCCATAAACATTAGAGATTTTAGTAATACATTCATCACTAATAATTAAAATGTGAGCGTCGAGCAAACCCCCGTTATTATCGAGTCCTATGTCGCCCTAATCCACCATCCCAGACATAGTCAATTCACCACGCGACGTGCAAATAATTTATCATCCACTTCAAGAGATATCAACACCCCGCCTAAACTCCCACATTACTCTAGTACCTACCCAGATAATATTATATATAGTGCACTCAGGGTACTTAATATTATGTAGAATTGGTAATGCTGAATAGAGAAACCAGCTGTAAGAGCAAAATAACCTCCTTATGAATTATTGTATTTAAGGTTAAACATAACGTACGTTATAATCTACGCGTTCATAGATGGCGTAAATTTAATTAATTTATAAAAATACACTTTTTACAAGTTATTCTTTAATATATTGAGATGAGTTATTTGTTTGCGCCCGAACATACGTGATATGAATAAATATAATTTGTATAAATATATTTTGTCCATAAAAAAACTCAATTCATTCAAAAAAGACATACAAACACGATATTGTATGGATGTTTCAATCCAAACTTGTTATATTGTAGATTGGATATATTTTTAATTGTCTTCTTAAATAAGAATACACTTTTAGACCGGGTATTTTTACTAAATAATACTGCTGTCCGTCAAAGATTACGAATTACTTAGTATGGCGTACATCCGTTATTTGATGAGTTATTCTGGCCGGTTCCATGCTAACTTAACACAGTGAATATCCAACACACTTTTAAAAAGTGATACAAAGTCATTAAAAACGATGAAAAAAAAAATTTTTCAGCCTAACCTAACCTAACCTAAACTACTTAAACCAGTTAATAAAGTTTTTGTTTCATAACTTTCCATGAGTTTATATAAATTTTTAAAGATGTGATGAATTATCATTTTGATGATTTATCCGGTCACCATTCTGGCCAGGGAAGGAACTCGAACTGAGCTACCGGCCTGGGGATCGGATAGCATCGGCTGTAATCGTAATCATTCGTGTACAGCCGACATGTTGTCTCCGTCATGTGGCGTTTATATGGAAATATCTTAACGTTATATAAACTGAATAATAGATCTACACACTCTACCGACATCTGTTGGGCGGTATTAAAATACAAGTAATTATTAAAACAAGAATAATTAGGCACATGATTATTTGAAAGACAGATTTAGATTCCTTAATTTCGGAAAATTTGTTTAGTTTTAAATGTATTCTCATTACTGCGTTTTTCATAACTGTTAGTCTTATAGAATCATCCTCTTTTGCTAAGAACAAAATACGGCAAAAATAATAAATGTAAGGAATAATGATGGAATTTTATGTATTTATATATATTTTTTTACAGGATTCTCCACAGGTATATCTTTCTATCCTGTATTTAGATATTAAGTCAGTCTGGCATCTATAACACCCAATTACGCCCATTTCACATTTTTATAACATAATCATTGAGATATACTCCAAAGTAAAGGTGCGGGGTGGTTCTGTTTTCCAGAAGTAAAGGTTATAACGTAGGATGAAAAGTATCAAACTTTTTCAAACGCAGAAATTCTTTTTTAAAACAGAAAAACCCAAAAATTAAAAACAATAGTATTTTTGGCCGTGAAAATCTCAAAACATACATAGCTAATTGGAGGGCAAGTCGTTCATGGTTATTAAATTTAGCTTCCTTTTATAAAAAAAAAATATTAATGTGTGCGGCGAAGGAGGTAAAAAATCAGTTTCGAAAGTGGTCCCGATTCTACATTAAGTTTTCGTGATTTAAATATAAAAATATATATTTCACTTTCGAAACTGATTTTTTTATACTATTTAGCGATATTAAATGATTTACCAACGCTTGACAGCACTATAACGCCATCACTCGAATAAGAATCAATAATTCGGTGTTGGTTTTGGTCAGCTCATAAGTTTGAAAATCGGCCCAAAACCGTTTTATTATTTGGTTTGTTTGCATACTCGAAAGTCGTTGTTAATACTCAGCTATTATGTGTAGTGCCTATTTTAGGAAACATCACATTATGACCCTGTACAAAGATACAAAATAACTTATACAGGTATATATTGTAAAGCAAATAAAAAGGGTTTTCGTATTACATCCGATATCAAAAGTGAGACAGACATCGTGACATCGTTTTACTTTTGATAAAAACTATTTCAAAGCAATATAATTGTCGGCCTCTGTGGTAGAGAGGTAAGGCTCTCGACTAGCAATCCGGAAGTCACGGGTTCAAATCCCAGTTAATTTTATTTGATTAACAAGCGTTATTTCGCTATTAAATTATTTAAATTAATTAAGGTCGACGCTTACCTCGCCGTTTCGCATACTGTAGGGGTGTCGTGTCGATTACAATAAAGAAGATTTTATTTCACAGAATGTATCGTTTATTAAACTTATTCGCAATATTACAGACACGACGTCAATATCAGAAGGAATGTAGGCGAGCCACGTACGCGAGCCGCTACACCGAACCAGTCTCCAACAGCGAATGGAGATCGGCGATTGCTCCGCTCAGCGGTAAGTAGCACGCTGGGGATACCATATAGAAAAAATAATATTATGGCTACTAAATGCGCGCGTAGTGGCTGCCTACATAAGGTATATTTGCGGCATGATCCAGAGTAGAAGATTCTCTCAGTATCGCAGTGGTGTAAGAACACCATTCAGAATTGAAATGGCTTTAGCCGTGTTTGGTGACCAGATCTGAATAGCAGGGTTCTTCCCCATCTCCTTCCCCTCCCCAATACCTTTACCTTCAAAACACACCCCGATTGGGGATGCCCTAGTCTCAATGGCTACAGGCGGGAGTAGTTGGGACACTTGTGAGGTATTCACACAATTATTTAATAATCTACTAGCTGTACCCCGCCTCGAGTTGCTGTGGCTAAGATTGTTTGTGCAGATAGAAAAAACAATAGCGCCTGTTCCTTTACGTGGAATAGTAGGGGCTGTTTTTTTTCAAAAAAAGCACGTTTTTCCAACAGATTACACTGTTTTCCTGTCACAGGTGACATCTATATAATAAAGGTATATAAAAACACACGCGTATTCGAATGCAAAGTTGTGACAACATTTCAAAGAAATCGGTGAAGAACTATCGGAGATTTAACATTTTGAACAAACGAATATTTACATTTTTATTTAAATATATTATATGAATTCCATTAGTAGCAAAAATGCTTGCGTCAATATAGAATTCCAGACAAAAACAATGCAGATGCCAGATCTCATCGACTGATAGTTTCAAATAAACAATTTTTCTAATGTCTTTGAATTCTTCAGTTTCGGTTAAATCAAAATTGAAATGGGTGCTTCAGGGCGCTGTGCTGGGCCCTTTACGATGAATATAAATAACAATATTAGAAAAAAAATGCACAACAATTGCAAACTGAGACTTCATACTCGGATGATCTACGTTTGTTCTTCGGAATATTTTCTTTCTCTAACCCTCAGAAGGAAAGTCATTACTTTCTAGTCTGAACAGATAACGCGAGAGGTTAAGTCACGCTGGGGATCAATAGGCAAGATTGAGAGCCCCACCGATAGATTGGCGAACCCTCGTTGGAAATAAAAAGTACTTGAACTTGTACTGAAAATACAAGCACTCAGTTTCTTGGATGAAAAGTTTTAAACCATACAACCGAACCTTAACCCTTTAGGCTTCCGGCGTATTTTCCGTTATAATTTTTTTAAGATGCTGTCCGAAAGTAGTGTAATAAATTTAAAATTAAAAATTAATGAATTTAAAATTAATAAATTTAAAATAAATAAATTTGAAATGATAAAATTAATAAATTTAAAATTAATAAATTGAAAATTAATAAATTAAACAATAATAAATTTAAAATGAATAAATACTAATTTTAGTAATCATACATAAAAAGTTTTAAAATGGCTCATCTTCCGATAACTAAAAATTTTAAAAATAAATTTATGTATATATAAAAAATTGGTTCCATGCTAACTCAACACAGTGACTATTCAACACACTTTTAAAAAGTGATATAAAGTCATTAAAAACAATGAAATTTTTATTTAAACCTAACCTAACCTAACCTCACCTAACCTAACCTCACCTAACCTAACCTAACCTAACCTAACCTAACCTAACCTAACCTAACCTAACCTAACCTAACCTAACCTAACCTAACCTAACCTAACCTAACCTAACCTAACCTAACCTAACCTAACCTAACATAACCTAACCTAACCTAACCTAACCTAACCTAACCTAACCTAACCTAACCTAACCTAACCTAACCTAACATAACCTAACCTAACCTAACCTAACCTAACCTAACCTAACCTAACCTAACCTAACCTAACCTAACCTAACCTAACCTAACCTAACCTAACCTAACCTAACCTAACCTAACCTAACCTAACCTAACCTAACCTAACCTAACCTAACCTAACCTAACCTCACCTAACCTAACCTCACCTAACCTAACCTAACCTAACCTAACCTAACCTAACCTAACCTAACCTAACCTAACCTAACCTAACCTAACCTAACCTAACCTAACCTAACCTAACCTAACCTAACCTAACCTAACCTAACCTAACCTAACCTAACCTAACCTAACCTAACCTAACCTAACCTAACCTAACCTAACCTAACCTAACCTAACCTAACCTAACATAACATAACCTAACCTAACCTAACCTAACCTAACCTAACCTAACCTAACCTAACCTAACCTAACCTAACCTAACCTAACCTAACCTAACCTAACCTAACCTAACCTAACCTAACCTAACCTAACCTAACCTAACCTAACCTAATCTAACCTAACCTAACCTAACCTACTTAACCCAGTTAATAATTTTTTTGTTTCATCACTTTCCATGACTTTATATAACTTGTTGAAGATGTGATGAATTATTATTTTGATGATTTATCCGGTCACCAAAAAAAAATTATATACATTTTTTCATTTAAATAAACTTATAAAAATAAAAAAAAAAACAGTTTTAAAAACACAACAACTTCTATGAGACCGTATATGAGCTGTTCCAGAAAGCGTACAAATTGACTCCACGGGTAATAGCTGTTAGTTCCCAAAACCGAACAAATTAGCACGAGGAGTTAATAAAGCCTCTTCATAGCATGCACATAGCATTACACAGGCACACGGAACCTTGGACGTAATTGAGACAAAAATTTACCTCCTTTTATTAGGGGATACGTTTTTATCGAACCAATTCAATTTACATTATATTAGATTAGATATTATAAACAAGGGATATTCAATCCATGAAAATACTCGATTGTAAATGACACTTTTACGTCTGAAATCTAACTCTTTAATGCGTCGTAAATAAATTATAGCCAGATATGATTTGAGTATTAAAGTAATTTATTTTTGGGGTATTATTCCGTGTTCCGCTATCTCCCTCTTTGGCCTTAATTTCGGACAGCGTTACAGTGTCCAACATCACACATATGCCCCGATGATGGACACTGTGATGTTGTCCGAAACGTTGGCTAAAGAAGGAGGTAGCGCAACACGACATAATACCACAAAATAAATTACTAAAATTCTATCCAGATTACCGTTTATTCTATTATTTCACAAAACCATCCCCGTATTGTAACAAAACATATTCTAATACACAAACGTAATGTAGGCATTTCGAGCCGGTTCAACAAGTATTTCAATGGAGCCTGCTCGAAGCAGCTAGCAGATAACTAGTCGTTTCTTGGACTAGTTTTTTTTTTTTTGTGTAAGTTGACTCGCATGTGGAACGAAATACCGGAATCTGTTCTTCTTCTTTCATATAATCCGGGCCTCTTCAATATCCGCATTAATAAATTTCCTTTTCCCCTACCTCAGTCCGCCTCAAATCGCATCCCAACCGGATTGAAAAATATTTTTTCTTCTTCTCAAACTTATTGTGAAAACAGGGGCGATCTTACGAGATGTAACAAAAACAATTGTAACCTTTGATTTTAAGAAATTACGTACCTACAACTTTCCAAGATTTTATTTGAGCTAGATACCGTACACGGAGAAAATTCACCAATATAAAATATCGATTATATATTAAGAATCTCTTCGTAATCAATTAGTCGTAATCCCGTTAAAAACGGGATTGCAGGCCTTTAACGAATTAATTGATAAGTTTCCTAGTAAACTTTTAAAAAACACGAATGTGTTGTTGCGATGTCGGAACACGTGTTCATAAAAAAAATCGCATTTCGTCATTTTATATTACCAGGACAAATGCAGGTGCATGAACACGTGTTCCGATATTTTACGAATGAACTAATAGTTATACATGAAACGGCCTGCAATCCCGTTTCTAATCGGATTTGAATAAATCATACTCATAAGATAATAACATTGACCGGTCAGTGGTTGAGTGGGCATAGCGCTTGGGTCTCACCCGAGCGTCGCGTGTTCGATTCCTCGGCTGGCTAAGTCCTCCATCACAACACAAGCAACATTTTCGGCTTTCTGTGGTGGTAGTAGGAGATTTTCAAACATTGTTGGGTTATTCGTGACCCAGGAATGTTTGTCTTTCTTTTAAAAAAAAAAAAAAATAAAAAAATAATAATCATTTTTCTCATCGTGTATTATATGGATTTAAATTATTTCAAGATGAGAAACCCTTAAACCCAAAAAAAACTCTTAAGGCGATGTCATACGTAGTAATTCAAAATCATGTGTTTTTGTTTTTTTGTTGTTTGTTTTTGGGGTGTTATGCCGTGTTGCGCTAACTCCTTCTTTAGCCGACGTTTCGGACAGCGTTGCAGTGTCCATCATCAGGGCAGATCCGGTAGATCCGAAGATCTTCGGATCACACATCTTCGGATCTACCGGATCTGCCCTGATGATGGACACTGCAACGCTGTCCGAAACGTCGGCTAAAGAAGGAGTTAGCGCAACACGGCATAACACCCCAAAAACAAACAACAAAAATGCTTTTGGCCGTGAGAATCTAAAAACTTACATGTGTTTTTGGTTTGAAAATTTGGTCGCCTAGAAATGTTTCAGATGCTTTAATTAAATACTGCGAGTAGAATACATCTTGGCGTTTGAAATAATCGAGTATTTTTTAGATAAGTCTTTTTATAAGCCCAGAAAAAATAATGTAAAGGCCTATGAAAACTGCTTTAAAGTTCAAACTCTACTACTTACGAAACCATTTTCGGTTATGATTTTAGTGTATAATGTGGCAAATCAAGTTATTTATAAAATGATCGAAAAAAAAAATATTTATGCCTGAACATCCACAAAATAAAATAAAAGGCACTTTTTGGCCATGTTTTTTTCTTGCATAAATCAAAACAGGGGGATGGTGTTAAGCAGGAATTTAAACCTTATCGCCATCTACGTAAGGGTTGTTATTGATAGCGGCTCAATTTAAAATATTACACGACGTAGTGCATCGCCTTAACCAAAAATTCTCAGTGTTCCTAGTTTTATATTATTCGTTCGTTTTATGTATTCAGTTATACAATTCCTTCACTTGAAAAAATACTAAATATGAAATAGTCAATTCAGGCGGGTCTGGAGGTTGCCTAGATAGCTCAGTGGTTTTACAGCAGTATCTACCTATATTATGTAGCACGCCGCAGGTATGTTGAATATTTAACAAGCAAAATTATTTCTCTTTACGCCGCTAATTTAGAGGCCTTATTTTAAACGGAAATAAAATTATTTCACACAAAATCGCATCCGAGAGATAACTTCCTATCCAAACAAAAATTGGTACCTTAATTAAAACAAATGTTGATGTTTAATTGTGGTCGTTATAAAATTCAGACGAGAAGATAAATAAAATACGATAAGCTTAAAAATAATTAAAAAGTAATATCAAAGAATAAATTGGATAAAATGCGTAAGATGAAAAAATATTATGACTACCTACCTATACCAAGTGAAAAATAGCGAGAAAAATATCAAAATCCTTGATTTGAAAATATAATACCTAATAACAATATTGAAAAAGAGTTTTACTAGAAAAGATTACTGATTCAGCTGGAGGAATATGTATATTACAATTGACTGAGCGTAACGACAAAGTTTTACTCGACCGTTTGGTATTTTATATGTCTGTAAATTTGTTCGTGTGTTTTTTATTACAAAAAAAATCAACTGGCAAAAATTTTGCGTCGGCACACGACGGGTTAATCTTCTATCTAAATAAATAAAAATGTAAATGTTCATTTTTTCAAAATCTTTACTCCCCGAAATTTAAGTAGGGCTAGTGGTTTAGTAAAATATATTTTTTTCAAATGTGACAATGTCGTGTTTATTAATTAATTAGGCAGGTATTTCTACTTTTAAATCTTAAGATTCGGAGAAAATCTTGGTTTTGATTTATAAATATACTTTTCGCAGAACTTTTAAAATCACTACTCGTATACTTTGTGTCACTAAAACAGAGTGAAAAGGAAAAAAATAAAAATCTCAAACTTCTGACAGTGACGGACATATATATATATATAATGGAGTTATGCCTGTTAGTTCGATCATCTCCAGAAAAGTGCCCACAAAAAAAACTCAACACAAAAACACGCTACTAGGTTCACAGGAAACATATTAATCCCAAAAGCAAACAAAACTATATTTCAAAAAGGACCACACTACATGGCCATTAAAGCATATAACAACCTTCCACGTAGCATCAAACAAATAACCGACATACTTAAATTTAAATCATCACTAAAAACATTTATTTTAAACAAATGTCACTACACCTTAAATGAATACCTTACACAAATTAAATACCTCTGTTTTTTTTTTTTTTATATCTACCTACATACATTTGTTAACGTGTAATTGTTGGGTTATGTAATATAATTTGTATTTGTTGGGTAAGCTGGAAGAAATAGGATGTAACCTATAAGCTATACCCTTTGTACTCTGTATTTTTGTGCAATAAATATTTTTTTGAATTTTGAATACACTTTTCTTTGTAGATCGGACTTCTTTCAACCAATATCTCATCATTGCATAAATTTACTGTATCTTTTGATAAAATATTAAATTATGAATATTAATCTCCCTCGGGGTGATAGTTCGGGGACTTAGTCCGGGGGTAAAGTGCACTAGCTTCTAAAGATGATTCTACGTGATAGTACAAGTAATAAAACATGGAAGACTTTTTTCGAAACTCCAACTTTTAGGGATACTTTCCAAGTAAAAACGTAAAATTGGTCCGCTGTGTGGGTCTGGCATTATTACTGCGCTGTTGCTAAATGTACCGTCCCGCGCACAAGCGCTGTCGTTCCGCCAGTCTTTAATTGCCGGGCTTAGTGTCAATAACTTTTATTTTATTCGCAAAGGATCTGATAATTTATTGTATCTAGCAGTGTTTACCTTTAAAAACTTGATAGTTTTAATAAAAACTTGTAAATGTAGTGTGCATTTATTGGGACATACTTAAAATAACATCTTTATTCAGTGCGTGTGTTCTCCAAAGACTTACTTTTAACATTGTGTTTATTTGTGAGTAATTTTAATGACTGTGACAATGTCTGGCTTCACCCATGAAGAATGGGCAGACATTCATTCAGTTTACGGGCTTCATGATGTAAATACACAAGGAAAGTGGACATTTTGTAAAATTCAAAGTGTTAAAACAATTTTTTAATTTTAGTATAGTTCTCTTTTGAATTTGGTTTAAAACATACGAATTTTAGTATAATTATAAACTTCAAGCACTCGGCTTAGTGTTATTGTTTAATTGCGGTTTCAATGGATACGGGCCGATCACAACGTTGCCACCTCGTTCTCGGCAAGCTCCCAGCGAACTTATCGGGTAAGTTTGTCCACACATTGAGGATTTTTAGTAAGTGTGTCTTTTTGTATGGGAAAAAGGTGGAATTTCGGAAAAAGTTATTTACTTTTTTACTCGTACTCATGTATAATCACCTGTCGAAGTTAGTGTATAAGTTATCTATGTATTATTAACCAAAATAGAATATAAAACCAAAATAGAGTGGAATCAGATATTATTTGAGATTTTCACGATTAAAGTATTTTGGTGATTTATTTTTGGGGTAATACGCCGTGTTGCGCTACCTCCTTCTTAAGCCAACGTTTTGGACAACATGACAGTGTCTATAATCAGAGCAGATGCGTGTATATATATATATACACGGTGTCCGGAAACTCGTAGTACAAGCGGGAAACTGGAGAATCTACACCACATGGGGAACCCAAAAAAACATAAAGTTTTTTGATTTGAGAATTTAAAAAAAAAAAAAAAAAAACCAAAAAAAAATATTTTTCGGCTATTTTAGGGTTAAAGTTTTTTCTGGTGTTTAGGGTTGAATAACAGATGTTTTAACCCTGCAGAGCAGAAATATTTTATGATTACACCGGGTTAAATGAAGGGTGATTTCAAAATAATGCTTCAAATCCGAGTTTCTTCATTTGTTTTACTTTCAAATAGTTTTAATTAGTTGGGTATTTTGATCTTCAGTAATAATTTATAAGAATTTGATTAAAAAAAAAAAAAAAAAAAATCAACTTCAAACTCGATTTACTCGATAACGAAAGCTCAAATAAAAAAAATATATACTACAAAATCGACTCCAAATGTGATGTAGATTCACCAGTTTCCCGCTTGTACTACGAGTTTCCGGACACCCTGTATATGTAATTTATTTTTGGGGTATTATGCCGTGTTGCCCTACCTCTTTCTTTAGCCATCGTTTCGGACAGCATTACAGTGCCCATGATAATAGATGGAATAACAACACATTAGAATTTAGATGATTATTACATATTTTGATGACATAAATAAAATATTTTAATATTATACTAGCTGTACCCCGCCACGCGTTGCTGTGGATCAGTATGTCTTTGCAGATAGACAAACAATAGCGCGTGTTGCTTTTACGTCCAACAGATGGCGTTGTTTAAAAAAAAAAACATGTTTTTACCTGTTTGACATCAATATAATATAGGTATATAAAAACACACGCGTATTCGGATGCAAAATTTCATAGCAATCGCTGAAGAACTTTCAGAGATTTAAGATTTTGAACAAACGTACATTTACATTTCTTCCGATTTTATGTCCGGGTTAAATCTTCCCCATAGGAAAAACTAAACCCTTCCACACACTTTTCCACAAATGATCATCTAGTCAATCAACATTATGCAAGTGCATTATATAAGCAAAATAAATACAAAACAATACAAGAACAACACGTCAACCCACCAGAGATCAAATGGGAAAATAATTCACCGACTCCAGATATTTTCATATCAGAGGGTTCGGCTCGGTAGAACTTCTAACATGGCCTATAAATCCTACTGATCCCTCAACATAAATATTAAAAAAATCTTTCGTTATCCTACATGTATTCAAAATGACCGACTTTTGCATCTTTATATATAAATTTTTATAATAGTATTATTATTATACTAATAAATACAAAATGTAATTTTTATTTTATAATTACTCGAACATAGATAATTCGTATTCATTAATTACACATAATTAATTGTATTTATAGGTAGGCACATTAATAATCTTCATATTGTGGTTAACATAGTAAAATGATACCTTTATTATAAATTCTAGATAATTTTCCTTAATATTAATTGTTCGTGTATTGCTATATTTAGACGGGATTCAAATATGAAGCGTGGGCATTCTATAACATCTAAAGGTATAGACAGCCCAGATTAAATTAACCTCATTGAATTTTATATGCCTAAGAGAGCTATTCGTTCCAAAATCATATTTGAATGTAAAAATACCAGGACTAAGCTTATACTTAGATTACATGAAGTTAGTAATAGATACGCAGATTTGTCGGATCTATTTAACTGCCGTAATGTAGGTACAAAAAGGCTATAATATCATATATTTTCAATCGATGTTAATTTAACGTAGTCTAATAATAAGTTTTGTAAATACTTGTTGGTATATCATACTTTTATCCTTCTAGAGGTTCTATTCAGTTTGTACATTCTGATGTCAATGTATATGTTTCATTATAACATTTAAATCTCAAATAAAAAGCTAGATACATAATATAGGGAGATCTGAAATATAAAATATACTGACATCAAACAGACTAAAACCGAATCTACTAAACTGAACTATACAAAAAAACACTATCTTACTTATTTAAAAAAAAATAATTATACTACATGATATAAGTTAATAATTAAATTCATATGTTACTTTGTTGTAATATTAATTTCTTATAATTAAATTATAATATATTAATGAAATCCTCAGCACGGGAGATCCCAGTGAGGATATCATTATCTCTATATGTTACTAAGAAAAGAAGACAATAAATCATTATTATTATTGTTTATGGTGCACACCGTTATATTAAATAAATCAAATATTTGACGGCCTCCGTGGTTTAGTGGTTACGATCCTTGACTATGATTCTGGAGGTCGTGGATTTTAATCAGGTCGTGCGCAAGTAAATTTTATTTGATTAGTATGTATTAGTTCACAACATCTTTAAAAATAATATATAGTATATTTATGGCACGTTCCAGAGTGGACTATACTCTCAAAGTGAAAGAACACCATTCGAAATTGAAACCTATCTACATCTCTAACCATCTCTTCACCTTTTCACGTATCTTTTTCTTCTTACCCCAATTAGGGATGCCTATCTGCATACCCGCGTACGAGTACATTCACGGAGAAAAATGACTATTGCTTTTTTATTAAGCCCCGCCATTCCTACTTTCTACCGATTGATAACATATTTATCTTGATCACTTTTAAGTTCCCAAAAAAATATATGTTATTTTTGAAGATTATACCTATACATTTGTAAAGCCGAGACGGTAAGTATTTGAAATTACATCGACAGTAAAAAATAGTAAAGCCTTCTCCGGAAATTATTAAAAACAATTTTTGTTCTGTTATTTAATATCTTATAGGGTAGAGACACCCATTCATAGGATCAACGATATTTTCGCATATTAAAGCGATAAATGGTGTTTTTAGCGATAATAAAAATGATTTTTAGTCGCTATAATCATGTATTGACAGACCGTAGAACGAACATGACACGCTCTACTGTAGAAACATGTGCCATGTTGAGTTTCAATCAATAATATAATAAACATGTTTCAAGTTATTTTGCTAATTTAATTGTTTTTCACCTCTTGCCGACTCCCATTCCTTGACGTTATCCTATTTAGCTATAAACGCTATAAAAATGTAAAATTAAAGCTATAAAAGAATTTTTTTCAATAATCAATGCTACATTTCTTAAAAATTAAAGCTATAAATGGGTGTCTCTAGTTATAGGTATGAAAAATTCATAATGTATCTTTAAAGGTAGCTTAGGCATGTGTTGAGAATTGTTTTGCTCTATTATAAACGAGTCATGTTTTATTAAATATTTTCATAGTTTTCGCTTAGTTATTATCGTTTTTTTTTTAAATTAGCGCGCTCCCTCTAACATTCATAAATATCTCCCTTCCAAACCATATTCTTATTCTTTTAGAACGTTTACTACGGAACCTTGAGAATTTCTTAAAATTATTGGTAATTCCATCAATTTATTCATTGATACGTATTGTATCTTGATAATTGGATTTAGGTTTTAATTACAAATATTTATATTTTTTACATGATACAAAATATTTGCAGTATACTAAAACTAGGTTTGATTTCTACGACGTCCATCGTATAGGTACGGTACGTTTTTTTATATTATCACGAAGCAGAACACGTATTGTATTAAATTGAAAATTGGAATATTTTTTGCATTACAACGAAATTTTTTTGTATTGTCAAGATATAAACATGTTTTATTAAAAAAGGTCTATTAATTTATTATGAGGGTAAAAATCTTTGCGTGTGCAGCACGACAATTTTACAGACATGGTTAATTTAACTTTTTTCTAAAGACATTCGTTTTGTCGTGCATGTCCAAACTATCTCTTTCAGAACAAGTTTCTGAATAAACATTTATTTTACCATCATAACTAGATTCAAAACTAAAAACAATAAATCCATTAGACATTCCCAACGTAACAATGACCGATGACAGCAAAAGTAAAATAAACAAAAACAATTTTGGCATTCCACGGGGAGTGGGGGAGTGGGGCGTGCGATAAAATTGTGTAGGGTCAAAACAAGGTTATTGAAATGGCATGCGATTTTAAAATACGTATTGTTTAATCCAAATGCGGCCTTTATACCCCCACTGAAGAGATAGACCGACAGAAGTGTATTGCGGGCATGTAAGTTTGTCCAAAGTAAGCTCAATACTGATTTCTGCTCAAATTGATCAAACATTTTCAAATACCGAAGTTCTTTCTTGAACAGAGATAGCGAATTATATGTACTTATATATTGATGCCGAATTTTCAAATACCGAATTTTTTTCTTGAACAGAGATAGCGACTTATATATTTATATATTCATGTTCTCCTTAAAACGGTTATGCACAATGTATTACGGAGAATATTACAAATTTGAGGTAAATGTAAGTATAAAAAGTCATGGGAGCAGTTTTACTACAGCGTGACATACGTCAAATATGGAACTTAAAATTTGAAATTCTTATAATTATTTACATATTTTTTTTAAAAGTGTGTGCCAAGACCGAGTTGTTTGGCGGTCCGTCCGCTATGCCTACCCTGCGGAGAAACGGCGTGATGGTTAGTTAGTTGCTATTTTTATAAACCTTTAATTTACAATATTTCATTTCAGTATTTCATGTTAAGTAGTATTTTTCAATACCGCTTGACAGATGTTGATAGAGTGTGTAGTTTTAAGTTAGGATACATAGTTTATGTAGTTTAAAGGTATCTCCATAGGTGTCGGTAGTAGTACAACGTTATAGAGATAACTGCGGGACGAAGAGAATATGCGACGAAAAAGACGTTTAAGTATGGCTATGGCTGCTGAAATATGCCGAATGTATACTAAGTCTCGTGAAAAGGTTACCCAGATGCGCGCGACACACCTATTAAGCTGGACGTAACGTCGTATAAAACGCGCGGTGAGGCCGTGCTGGAGAATTTGTATGTAGCCCGATGTATACACTTATATACACTCAGTATGTATCGGCCTTAACAGTACACCACATTGAGATTTGTATATATTTTTTTTATTATATCGAATTTTCGAATACCACGACATATGAGCCTAGTTTAGTGATCGATAAAGCTATAATAATAATTTTAAATGTACCTAAACTCTAGAGATTATCTGTGTAGTGGTTATTCCATTGTGAAAACTTGGCTAACAACCACAGCTTTTAGTAATATATTTTAATAAACAGTAATACAAAGCGTTACTTAAAATGCCACTAGCCGTGTTCAAATCTGATTGGCGAGGCACTTCCCAGCCTTCTCCTCCCCACATCTTTCAGCCTTCCAACGATGGTGGTGCCAAAGCCCCCCTGGCACTAGACAGTGGTGACTCTTGTGCAGTAAACACATTCTTTTAATGTTTGTACACCAGCCACCTTTGGTCTGGAGCCCTAAAATACCTGAAAAAACCTTCGACTTTTTGCAGAAATGGGCAGTCCGTTTGATAGATTCTCCTACCTTAGGAGAAACGGATCGCAATCATTAGAGCACAGGCGTTGGGTGGAAACGCTGTCCTTGTTCTACCGGTATTACAATGGAAGATGCTCCGAGGAACTAGCGTCATTGATCCCTTCGGCACCGGTCCACAGACGGGAAACACGTCAAACGCGCGCCCAGCATTTGTACACAGTTGACAGTGGTCAATAATAACGGTTATTATTTTTTAATGATAACCTAATGTTTACAAGACAAGGTTTTATGCATAAAGGATAACGGGAATTCCCGTTGGCGGTATTAATTTTTACTCAGGAGATATTTTCAATTTGTATTAATATTTCGGGCGACTAATTATTGCTTATAATTATTTGATAACGGTCATTTTTACGACTCGTTATTGGGTTCAACAGATGCGCTGTGGAACGATATGCCGGCTCCTGTGTTTTCTCCCTCCTATAAGATGGGCCTCTTCAAGATCTAGGTATTTGACCAAAAAAAGACCCACCGAACGGCATTCCCAAGATAACACAGGCTCTGAGGGAAATTGTTTTCCTCACGACTACCTGTGTGGAGGTAATGTAAAAAAATATATTTTTATAATTTTAAGTAAACGTTTGTCCAGATGTATGAAAGAGACAGGGTGATTTATTTATGTATACTGGGTTAATCGAGTTATAAAAACTCAGTTAACCGTTTGATTGCCAATCGTCGACTTTCGTCGATTCGTGTTTTAACGAAGATTGCCGATCGTCGATTTCCGTCGATTGCGTCAGTCGTGTTCTGATTCGCGCGTACGTCGGGTGTGGTGCTGCTGCGTTGGTAAATATTATTCTAATATTATCTTAATAGTTGTAAGATCGTAGTAAGCCGTTTAAATTTCACATTCATTTATTATTATTTTTTATTTTAGTTAATTGAAAAAATATAACGTCGAGGGCGTCCTCTGAAATGTCTGACAGCGGGAGCGACGATTTCCACTCCTCTAATTCAAGTTCGAGTAAGAGTAGCTCTTATGAGAGTGATTTCAGTGATGTCATACCTGTGTTTCCCAACCGCAGGATGCGAATTTCCAGTAATTCTTTGGATCGTGACCAAGAAATGGAGAGTAACACCGGAAATTACTTATTTTCAAATTTACCTCCCGGAACCAATTTTTCTACCGAAAATTCTCATTTTTTCGAAACGCCTGGACTTCGGGATCTTCCCCCGCGTGATTCTAAACCAATATCATATTTTGATTTATCGAAATCCTTGAAAATTCAAAGAATTTATGGGGTTTTAAAAAAATATATAGTTTCATAAAAAATAATGTTTTTTTGGTGGCATTTTACAAGCAAATGTATGAATTTTTTGGCACTCAAACGGTTAATAAACAAATAGTACATAAAAAAATCACTCAAATTACAAAGAGAGGCAAGAGACACAAGAGACACAAAGAGAGACACAATGAAAGACACAAAGAGAGACATGTGATACAGAGTATAATTAGCTAACATGTTTTTGAGCTACAGGAGAACCTTTTTTCTGAACACGTCCAAATTAATTATCGACCAAAATGTCTCCTTCAGCACACTCTATATCATTATTATAGTAGACACATTTGGGTTAGAGGGCTAAAATGGCAGTATGATAATTGTTATGCATAAAAAGGCGTATGATTTTTGTGTTCGCTACCTTAGTACCATACCTTCCGAACGTGAAACAAATTCTAGAACGAATGCCTGTATACCTAGCTGTAGGCCTTTTAAGATATACTAAATTGATGTATCTCGTACGGTTAAGCCAGCGTTAGCAATGTAAGCCCCCGAAAACTATTTTTAAGACTTGATTATAAAACATCAACATTTCTCTACTTTCTATAAATATAATACGCATGTATTATATAATGTTCATTCCGCGAGAAAATCTCTAGATGATAGTGAATAACCCTATCAAAATCCGTTGCGTATTTTGAAAGAACTAAATGCACAGACATACGCGGATAGCATCATTGTTTTATATAATTTAGAGGAAAGACTAGAATTTACTATTTTAGTATGAAAACATTAAGATTTTTGCTGAGAAACTTAAAAACTTTAATTCACTTCATTTCATGAAAATTTAATTTGTTTCATTAGTTCGCGGCCAATTAGAGTATAATTTTGTTATTTGGTCACCTTACCATAAATTCACATAAAAAATTTCAAGAATTCAGCGAAAATTTATAAGATTTATCTTTAAATTAAATATCAATATTTAAAATTGTACAAATTTATAACCCTTGTGCATAAAATTGTAAAGATTCATAACCCGTATGCATAAAATTGTAAACATTTCAATTTACCCAATGTAAAAGCCTCATTTTTTATAACCCGTATGCATAAAATTGTAAACATTTCAATGTACCTAATGTAAAAGCCCCATGGGCGTTTAAAAGCGTAAATAAATAAATTACACGACAGGAACTCAGGTATTTTGCTTGTAGACCAACTAAGTATATTCTAAGGGGAATATCACCACAGCTATGTATTTAACACTGCATACCTACGACAATACGACATAAATTGTTGTGCATCGTTTCGGGGTGTAAGGTTAGCGTGTGTATGAATTACTGTGAATGTGGATTCATTTTGTTTTATTGAGTGAACACCTCGCAAGGAGACTTTTTTGACAGAAAAGAGATAGTTCAAAGCTACCAAAATAATGTAAACGACGTAACACAAAAATGATGATGTAAACGACGAAACAACACAAAAACATAAATGTAAACGACACGACGCAACACAAAAATTATAATGTACTCGTAAACAACGCAACACAAAAATAGTTGAGTCGACTTAGAACCTCCAGACAAAAATGCACATTTCTATACTCCAGAACTCATGATTCGAGAGTTTATGCCGCTTTTCTGATTTAGAATTGAGCTAGTTTTATGACGGTTCTACCCTAAGATCAAAAAGATCTATGATACGTAGTTCAACCCTTCCAGTAGTGCGATTTGCATATTCTAAACAGAAGGTTCTGTACAGAGCCTTATGTGGTAATGACCGTTTGATGTGCCTTCAATAATGATATTCACATCACGGTGAACCCACAAAAACACGGATTAGGCTATCTAAAAGCAACTCCTCAATCCCTCTTCTTAAAAGTCATCACAAATATAATGTGTATTCAACTCAAAAGGTTTTAGCCACTAAAACTAAAACTCATTTCAGCAAAAGTACATGTGATTAACATAACTAGTTTATACATACTTTTGTGTGAAAGCCGTTCAAGGTCCAGTGGGACTATGCCATCCCCGATTGGGGTAGATATGTCGTGAGACCGGAGGATTGGGGAAGAGGAGAGGGGGGAGTGTAAAGTTCCTGGCTAATAGTTATAATTGTCTATATAGTCACCAAATATGACTAAGGCCAATTCAAGCACCGTTTAGATGGTGGTCATTCCGGTTCATTCCATTAATACCGGGGCGATATTAAAATTAGCTACCATACTAACCTATTATTCAAATGCCAGAGCTAATATTATTTATTTTTTATTTTATTTTTTTACGCCTATTAAGACTTTTACATACATATATATATATAAAAAAAATATAACGAAATTATACACGCAAATAGTGCAGGAAAGGACTATTTAAAACAATTGCACAAAAATAAATAGAAAGACAAAATATCACTGTACTCGATCCACACAGCATGCAGGCACAAAACGTAAAAAATCCAAATTATTTTTTTTCCTTTGTCGACAAAATTATTATGTGTTAGTCAAATTAAATACCTTTATTAAAATATTCCACTACTTGATAATGAATATATTAACAACATCGTAGTATTTGTTTCCTAGCTGTTGAATCTGTCGCATAGGACTGTGATATTGGGACATTGATGTAGAATTGCTACGGTAGGTACTGTCTTGTAACTGACCTGCTTGGAGTGTGAAAAGATTTAACATATAATAAATCAAGAGTATCAAACATTGATTTAATGATTTTATACAAACAGGTTAAATCGGAAATGATTCTAAGATCAGATAATTTTATTGAATTTAATGAACAAAATACGTTATTGTAATTTAGCCATTCTCTAGGAATGCCCATTTTAAAATTTACATATCTTAAAAATTTATTTTGGATTCTTTCAATCGCATGTGAATGAACCTCATAATTTGGGGACCAAACCGTGGAATTGTTTTCTATATGACTCTTTACTAGTGACATATATAATGTTTTTACAGCATTGACATTATTGAAACACTAGATACCCTTAAAATAAATCCCAACATTTTCAAAGCTTCATTGGTTATTATTTCTGTATGCTTGATAATGTTGAGTTTCGTGTCAAACCAAATACCTAAGTCGTTAATTTCCGAGACAGATACTAACGACATATTGTTAATGGAATAATCAAAAAATATTGGTTTCTTTATTCGATAAAACCTCATAATTTGACATTTGCTTATGTTAAGTTGCAAGCGGTTATCATGACACCATATAATAAATCTCAAGAAGCTATTTGACAATATATGGCAATCGTTAATGTTTCTGATTGCTTTGAATAATTTCAGGTTGTCTGCAAACATTAATACTTATGTATGTAAGGGATATGTATGTATGTTATTATGGAAGGGATTTGTATTGAAAAAGCATTATTTTATAAAAAAGATAATTTTATGTAATTTTACCCATTTCGAATTCTAGTACCGTATAAGATGGCAATTACATTTTTTAGTGTAAGCAATTTTTTTTATAACAAGAATGCCGTGTCCCCGATGGAGTATATAGTGTTCTTTTGTAACATGTAAAGACGGCAAAAACAATAAAATATATTTTATTTCATTTTGTACGCAATAACACAGAAACATTCTTCAGCATAGCGTTCAAAAAGTACACAAAAAATTTCATAAACCTTAATTGCTTTATATTAAAATGTTAGTGTTCTCTCTCTCGGAAGGCGTGGACAGAGGTGAATAAACCGGAAAAAATGCAATCAGGCTATAGGAAACAAAAATTAAATTAATAACCAAAAATATATCAAATGCTTTTTTGTAATTTATTTCGGTGCTATTAAAAAGTCTGCAAATTGGTTACCTAAGCTGTGTATGCATGGAAAACGATTTGGTGTTGACATTATTCTTGCAGTGAAAGGTATTTTTAGTTCGTGTGACTACATTAGGAACATAAATTGCAATAGTACATGGCTGTCAATATTGAAATTAATGATTTTAAAAATAAAAATGACACCAGAGATTATACCAATCTTGCCGGACAGTGTCTTTCTGGCGGTTTACTGAAAATATATCTAGAATGGGACTAAACGATAAATTAATTTAGATATATTTCCAGTAAACCGCTCTGTAATTGCCGGAATTCCCGCAATTACCCCTCCCCCTTTGTTAACATCCCACTCAAACACCTAAATTATATTTTTTTGTGTATATCTGTCAATATTTTGTATCATTGGTTAGTTTTAATATTCTCCTGATGAAGGAAGGGTGCTTCCGTAACCGGTAGAGTGTAATTAAAATTAAAGTGGTATAAAAAAAGTGTATATAAAGGGTTTTCCAATAAGAGGTGTTATTTTGAATAGTCCGCTTTTTCGGTAGATGTTACTTTTGAAGCTGTCATTTTTTTGACATTTGATAAGTAGAAACTACGCCATTAATAAAAATGGATACACGCTTCAACAACGCATTGAAATTATTAAAATTCACTTGAGTAAATCAAATGCAAATCATCTTGAGTGATGAGGCCCATTTGCACCTCGGTGGCTTCGTTAAAAGCAAAATTATCGCATCTGGGGCTCGGAAAACCCAAGAGTTATTGTTGAAAAGCCTTTCTATCTTCAACGTGCGACTGTTTGGTGCGGTTTATGGTCCGGCGGAGTCATTGGACCTTACTTTTTCGAAAATGAGGCTGGAGCAACAGTTACGGTGAATGGATTGCGCTATCG
Organism: Hesperophylax consimilis; assembly: GCF_061612785.1. Taxonomy (NCBI): domain Eukaryota; kingdom Metazoa; phylum Arthropoda; class Insecta; order Trichoptera; family Limnephilidae; genus Hesperophylax; species Hesperophylax consimilis. The sequence continues at coordinate 28,453,348 of NC_142856.1, read as the reverse complement.
AGAGATGATTAATGATTTTTTATGGCCGGAATTGGATAATATTGATCTGGACAAAGTTTGCTTTCAACAAGACGGCGCTACGTGCCACACAAGCAACAAAACCATCGATCTTTTACGATTGAATATCAAAATAACACCTCTTATTGGAAAACCCTGTATTTTTATTGTAAATTATGACGAGCCACAAAGTAAATGCTTATTACAAATATGACTTTTTATTAAATTTATAATACTAGCTGTTCCCAGTCACGCGTTGCTGTACAATAGAAAAAGTTGCTTTTACGTAAAACAGATGGCGCTGTTTTCAAACAAAGCATGTTTTTACCTGTCACAGGTGACATCTACATAATATATAAAAACCCACGCGTATTCTAATGCAAAGTTGTGTCAAAATTTCAAAGCAATCTGTGAAGAACTTTCGGAGATTTAAGATTTTTAACAAACGAACATTTGTTTTTAGAATATGAAAATATTTTCCAGATCACGACTTTCTGACGTCCAAGAGTGATATTGTCAAATCTTAATCACATGTGAAATGATACATGATAGTTCAAATACCAAAAACGATTAGTGTCGAGTGACAAAGCTTTTTTAGTTTGCATTTTACGATACATAAAACGCCGAGAGTTCGAAGTTTGCCAGCTAAGTCAATTCTATGCATTACTTAATCATTTTCTCGTCTTCCTTCCTTTCTCACTTATATCCACGAAAACGAGGAAGAAAAAAATCCAGTTCCGAGTTGTAGTAAAATATTCTCAGGTGATATATATATTCACTTAATACTTAAAAATATAAAGTGAACTTTCCGTGAAAGATTACTAAATTGCCACTATAAAAAAATATTGATATTATTATTATGCTTTTAAAATAAGCCATTGAAATGTCACTTAATATTAGCATAAAAATCGGATAACCTGGACTTTCGTAAAGCGGCAATTTCCCATAAATCCAAGGGTTGGACAGAAAAAATATCACCATTAAAAGTAAAAGTTCAAACGCAAAAAAGCTTAAAAGGAATCGATTATAGTAACATGATTTATTTATTGACCTTTCACCACAGACATAGGAATTAATAGACGAGAAGATAATGGCGAGGGGTAAAATCAACTGTTGAAGAACGAAGGGAGTAAGGCTGACTGTGATTCGTCAATAAATCAATCTGACAGTAAATAGGCATCTCGCATTATAATATCACCATTTACTTCTTAAAAGTAAAACCTGCTTTTGAATGAATAGACATTTTTACATGGGAGCGCAAATTACTCGCCACGTTATGAACAAATTTGCGAAGTCCAAATTCGGCAAAAAAATTCGGTTCTATTTCAGAGTCGAATATTTCGTTTAAGTATTTAGTTAAGACACTTTTATAAATATTCATAATTTACTTCCCAGCAACCAACTAGCTTTGTGTTTCGCGTCCAGACGTTTCTCGATGTGATAGTATATGTTTCTAAAACTGATCTATATTATACGATGTGAATATGCTTAAAATAAAGTAAAATAATGCTTTTATATGGAATGTAATACGACAATTGGGTTTATTCTCTTTTTCACATCTATTTTTACAAGTTTTCATAGCACAAGTCAACATTTTGCCGTGTTATTTCGTAAAATGAACCGATGATGCCTCGACCATAGTTCGCACAAGAATGATGACGTCACGTTTTCAAATTTCACTTGAGGCCATATGCGAGCACAGCCGGCTCCAATGGAACCGGTATGGGGAGTGGGGATAATACGCTTTTAATCACTTAGGGCAGGTCTACTAATATTCATATGTCTATGCCTTTCACAGACGATTTAAAAATGGTGAAAATAATTCTCTGAAAAATTTGACTCGGTGACTCTCTTCGGTGGAGTTCTGAAAATAATATATATCTGTAAGATTTATTCCGTATGAACTGAAACTGTCTTTGGTTGTCTGGTTGAAATGAAAGAACTTTGAGAGAAAAGAAAGAAGGAGGTTTTATAAAACAATGGTTTACATGGATAGTAATTAAAAATTAGAAGACTATGAATTTAATGAAATAATATTATAAATAAATTAAATAGTTTTTTTTAATACAGTTGTGTGGTTTCTGTTACATTCTGTATTTGGTGTTATTATATTTTAAATTAGCTGACGTGTACCTGGCGATGCTGGGGGTTAAGCTTAGGAGATAGACATATACCATCAAGGACTTTTCTGTAGGCTTTTTTAAGATATACAATTCTGTAGAACATTATTTTGATGTATCTCACAAGGTTTAGCCAGCCATAGCAATTTAAGCGCGCGAAAATATATTTTTACGACTTGATTTAAAATATCGACTTTTCTCTGCTTTCTAAAAATGTAATATGCATGTATTGTATTTTTAAACCTCCAGGAATAAATTTTCTAAACTATGGTGAAAACCCTATCAAGATCCGTTGCGTAGTTTAGAAGAACTAAGCGTACAAACAGGCATACGCGGATAGCGACTTTATTGTATACTATTTAGAGATTATTTCTGATCTATGTTTTGTATTCAGCTTTCATTTGAGTTTTACGTGTCAATGTTGTGAGTTTTGAATGAGAGTGGAATTTTGTTCAAGAGTTTGGCGCCATAGTATAAAAAGGTTTTTTGTTCAAATGTTGTATTCATACTTGTTTGTTGGCTATGTTTTTGACTCTGAAATCTGGTGTTTCGAATATGCGTGTTTGTTGTCATTTTTATGTTTTGCATTTATGAATGTAAATGAGTGTTGTTTTATGACATGATTTTAAGATTGCTGACGATTTTGTCGGTGCTGGTTCCAACAGGGACAGAACGTTAGACGTCTGGGCTATAATATTAGTGAATTAAGAGTATTGTTATTGCCCCATCTTATAATACCGTATTCCAACAGTGATTTTTTCATTTATTAGAATCTAGAATTAGAATCCCAACTGCTCCCTACCGTCTGAAGTCAGTGACACTATAGCATCTCCAACTCAGGTATATTGTGAGGCTGAAGTTGGTGGGGAGAGGAAAGAGATCGGGAGAAGAAAGTTGGAGAAGAGAAAGGTGGGGAAGTGCATGTCTATTTAGATCTGATCACCAAAAACGGCTTAAGTCATTTCAAGCAAAGTTTCAGTTCTGAATGGTTTTCTTACACCAGGGCGATACTGAGGGTATCTTGCACCCTGGAACGTGTCGAAAATATACTACATATAATTTTAAATAAATATGTTGTGAAATAGCACAAACTAAAGTTTTAAAAATTACTTGCACACGCCGGGATTTGAGCCCGCGAACTTTGCATTGCTAGTCTCTCGAGAGCCTTATCACTCGACCACAGAGGCAATCAATGGCAGAGAGCCATGTAGAACATGATGACTTTTCCTAATTGTTTTTATTTTATTTGAGAAAAGTATATTCACGGTTGAAATAAAAGATTATGAATTTGGTACAGTATCGTATTAGATATATATTTTTATTTTTTTAGATTCGATTTTTACGAAAATCAAAATACGCTTCTGGGAGCACCCGAATATATTATGATGGAAAATTCAATGTCAGTTCACGACCTTTCGCCTCGGTGCCAAATACGTAGACCATTAAGTTACGGATGAAGTGTTTTTCGCCGTCCGTTATATAAAATGATACGTGACACCGGAATATCAATAAATTTATCTATATTACAATTTATAGTCACATAAAAAATGTTCTCAAAAAATTTATCAGCAGAAAAATATATAATAAAATAAAATACTTTTTTGTTTTAAAACCACGATATTTATTAATTTAAGAACCGACCGGTTTCGCTTTACTTAAGCATCATCAGGGTACAAATTAATACTAAACAAGAAGTACATAATGTGTGTATATATATAACAAAATATAGAGGGAGACAACATGATACAAATATAAGCAACACAAAGACGGTCATAAAATACATTAACATAAGTGCACAAGTAATGGAAAAATCGCTAGATAATTATGTAGACTAATGGGTTATATCAATAAATCGGGAGAAACAAAGCATCAACTGGCATGATGGTAAGGAGGGAAGGAGAACTGGGATTTTTTTATGGGTTTATTGGAAACAGACCTAATATTGGACTACTTGATATGTCTAATTGATTATTAAGTATCTGACTTTTGGTTTTTACAGCTTTTTTAATTTCTAGTGCCTCTAAGTTGTTTAGTCTGTTACCATGCCCGTTTTTATGTAAGATGTTAGCACCGGTGCTATGACAGAATGTATGATCTTTATCGATCAAATGATTTGCGAATTCGGAAAATCCGTTATTATTGAGGCAACGAAGATATATATATTATCAATGGCGGCGAATTTTATTTATTAATCACTTTTCTACCTTAAGTGTAAAAAACCTTCCTTCTGAAGTCAAACCGGCCTTTTATACTAATAACAATATAGGTAAATTTCTAATTAATTCTAAAGATAAGGAAGATAAATTCAGTCATTCGGGGATTTATAAATTAAATTGCAATAATTTTTCGGCTTTCTATATCGGTAAGACATCACGTAATGTTAATATTAGGATAAAGGAGCATCTTCGTTGCCTCAATAATAACGGATTTTCCGAATTCGCAAATCATTTGATCGATAAAGATCATACATTCTGTCATAGCACCGGTGCTAACATCTTACATAAAAACGGGCATGGTAACAGACTAAACAACTTAGAGGCACTAGAAATTAAAAAAGCTGTAAAAACCAAAAGTCAGATACTTAATAATCAATTAGACATATCAAGTAGTCCAATATTAGGTCTGTTTCCAATAAACCCATAAAAAAATCCCAGTTCTCCTTCCCTCCTTACCATCATGCCAGTTGATGCTTTGTTTCTCCCGATTTATTGATATAACCCATTAGTCTACATAATTATCTAGCGATTTTTCCATTACTTGTGCACTTATGTTAATGTATTTTATGACCGTCTTTGTGTTGCTTATATTTGTATCATGTTGTCTCCCTCTATATTTTGTTATATATATACACACATTATGTACTTCTTGTTTAGTATTAATTTGTACCCTGATGATGCTTAAGTAAAGCGAAACCGGTCGGTTCTTAAATTAATAAATATCGTGGTTTTAAAACAAAAAAGTATTTTATTTTATTAAATATGTCAAACCACAAAGTGATTGCTTTCTACAATAATAATAAAAGAAAAATATATGATTTGAAGACACGAGAGGAAGGAGTTATGCCACAAAATCAATAATATTAAAAAAATCAAGCGAAATATTTTTGGTACCATAAAACACATTTTCAGCAATAAAGTTAATTATATAATTATTGAAGACAATAGGACTAGATATCCTAGATGTGACCGTATATTTTTCTGATTTTTCTGTTTCATATTTTCGTTAAAGAATCGCTAATATTGTTTTCAGTAGTGAAATATTACAATTTGAGGTTTTACTCACTAAGTTATTGAAAAAATAAAAAGTTTATAGTTAAGTAAATACCGATAATATAATAAATTATACAGTTAATACCTAACATATAGTAAATTATATAGTTAAAGCCTGGTTTATAGTAAAGTATGTAGTTAATACCTATAATATAGTAAATCATATAGTAAATTACCAGATAAAATAGAACAGTACCAAACAATACTATAAAGTTATGAGGTCTGTCGTGGGATCATAATTTTTAATGAAAAAAGCGGGGTCAAAAACTATACTATTATTTTTTTATTTTGACTAATCTTATCACTACAAAATGAATAGTGAGATTTTCCAAACAAATTTTTTGAGAGATGGGCACATAATTGTTTACACTAACTCTACACAGGAGGCCCTAAGCAAAATAATTTCCCTCTGGGCCTATGTCAATTTTGGGGCTGCTGTGTAAGGGTTTTTTTAAGGAAAGGAAGGAGATGAAGTTCTGGAGAGGTAAAACGTATGAGAGTTGACAGACGCAAGGCGATGGATCGAGACACCAGTTGGAGAGGTCAAAGAGTCTCCCCAAGCAGCTTCTTTCGATCTGGCACGCCACGCAGCTGGTGGGCAGACGCATCATGTACACACCTCACCCGATGAACTCGGGCACTCCTGCCAAATCACCGGTCGTAACGAATCACTTGGGGTGACCTATGGCGGAGGTGTTGGTTATCCAACAAATGGTTCCCGGGGCGGAGGTACCATAACCCGCCTCCCAAATCACCAATACCTCCATTCCTCCATAAATACAAAAACCACAATATTAAAGCAAATTTAATATACTATGGCTTATATATTATTCGTTCCAGCCTTCAATTTAATTTTATAAAAACGGGGTTGAAAAAGTAACTTTGGCGTTTCCTTTGTCGAGTAGTTTTATCGCTACGTGAATGCAAGCCAAGTTTGCCCCATTGTTCAGCTTTACATGGTTGATGCGGCTTTTTGCACCTCCCGCTTAGTTTAACTCACGGAAACAGTGCAGTGCACTCTGTAGTAAAGGTTTTTTAATTAAAAAAATAAGTGACTTAAAGGTTTTTCGTTAGATAACACTTTTAAAATGGAGTGCTTTTAATAAACCTCTATAATATTAATGACAACGGTTCAACAAGGTAAGATTTTTGAACTTTGGTTTAAAAAATTTTTAACAATTTTTTTTTCGATAAGAATTTTGGAAGGATGTACAGCCGTTTTTGACGATTCTCTGTGGAGCATATTTTTAAGGAAAGGAAGGAACAAATCTGTACATCGAATAAACAAAGAAATTAATGATGATACAAAAACTGGAAATAGACATCAAAATAAGAAAACTACACTTAACATAATATTTGCCACATGTTCCAGAGAGATAGATGCTTTTCTCTTCTTCAAATACTTCCCTTCCCGGTTCCATTCACACGGAGATTGAATATTGCTGATTTATTAAAATCCGGTTAAAAACGGAATTGAATCCTATTAAACTTTTAGTACATTCTAATGTATCGGAACACGTGTTCATGCACTTGCATTTGTCCTGATAACATACAATGACCAAATACAAATATTTTAATTGTTATGAACGGTGACCGGATAAATCATCACAATGATAATTCATCACGTCTTTAAAAAGTTATATAAAGTCATGAAAAGTGATTTATTAACTGGGTTCAGTAGGATAGGTTAGGTTAGGTTGGGTAAAAAAAATAAATTTTTCATCGTTTCTAATGACTTTTAAAAGTGTGTTGAATTGTCACTGTGTTGAGTTATCATGGAACCGTTATGAACACGTGTTCCGACACCGCGATAAAACATTCGTGTTTTACTGGAAGTTTATTAGGAAACCTATCAATTCATTCGTTAAAGGCCTGCAATCCCGGAATTACGAATAATTTAAAGAGATTATTAATAAATTAGCAATATGTTATATCGCTAAATTATCTCCATTTACCCACATTATTGGGGACGCTATAGTACCACAGCAGTTAGGACTGTTATTAATGATTCTCATCAAAAACTAAGTCATTGGATTGCCTGAAGGAAGAATGTCTTGATGATAAGAGATGAAAAAGGTATTAGGAAGAACCATTAAGACAGTAATCGACTCCAAGACATCTGATACCAGTCACTTAGACAAATCAATACAACACTTTAGGGACAGTTTACTGACCAACCAGAAGAGTCCTGGTGAAGTATTACTAGCAATTGGGACCAAGAGGCAATTGACCGTCGGAAGTGGAACGGCACTATTAAGGAGGTTAGTTATGTACAGGTGTCGGCAAACCGCGGCTCGAGAGCCACACACGGCTCTTTACATAGATATTTTTTATGGTGACCGGATAAATCATCACAATGATAATTCATCACATCTTTAAAAAGTTATATAAAGTCATGGAAAGTGATTAAACAAAAACTTTACTAACTGGGTTAAGTAGGTTAGGTTAGGTAAAAAAAAAAATTCATCATTTCTAATGACATTATATCACTTTTTAAAAGTGTGTTGAATTGTCACTGTGTTGAGTTATCATGGAACCATTTTTTATACATTAACTCCACACAGGAGGCCATGAGGAAAATAATTTCCCTCAGAGTCTATGCCATCTTTGGGGATGCTGTGTGGAGGGTCTTTTTTAGGAGAGAGAAAGGAGTGAACATGGGTCTTGAATAAATTCATGTCAGGAGGGAGGAAACACAGATGCCACCAAATCGTTCGACAGCCGTGCTGTTGATTTCAAGAACGAGTCGTAAAAGCGATCCGTTCTCATGTGACAAATGTCAACCGTGTACAGTTGGACACGCGTTTGACGTATTTCCCGACTATGTACCGGTACCGAAGGGATCAATGACGCTAGTGCCTCGGAGCATCTTCCATTGTAATACCGGTAGAACAGGGACAGCATACTCACTTGTCGCCTGTACTCTAAGGATTGCAATCCCTTTGTTAAGAGAGGGGAATCTATCAAACGGACCGCCCGTTTCTGCACAGAGTCTAGGATTTTTTTCAGATATTTTGTCGCTCCAGACAAGAGGTGGCTGCCAAATTCAACAGTGGGGCGCACTTGCGATTTGCACAGGGTCAGCAGTTGTGTACTTTCTGCAGTAGCTGCGGGCCCTGTACAGTACGCCCAGCTTTTGAGAAAATAACTTAACTCTGGCTTTGATGGAGCGAAGATAATTGCGGCTCTTCAACTGTAGCTTCAACTCCACTCCTCGGCTGAAACGGCACGATTGCACTTACATATTCTATATTTGAGCACTCACACTCTTAGGTAATAAGGTGTCAAAATATATCTAGCCGTCAGATACATTTTATAAAAAATTTCCTCAACAGTTTTTATTTTTATGTGAACAAGAGTCCCAATCGTCTGGGGCCAATGAGACTACGGCATCTCGAATAGAAATATGTTGTGAGGCGTAAGGAGATGGGAAAGAGGAAGTTGAGGAAGTACCAGGATATTCATATCTGGTCACCAAACACGGCAAAAGTCATTTAAAACAATGTTTAAATTCTGAACAGTGGTCTTAAGCCATGGGGATAGTGGGACTATCTTCCACTCCGAAACGGGACGCAAGTATACTATGTATTATTTAAAAATTAATAAATTGTGAAACAAACAAATTAATCAAATAAATTAGTGAAGATAACTTTAGAGATTCTAGTTAATCTAATTTTAGAAAATTCAAAACAGAAAAATCACAAATAGAGGTTAGAATTTGATCACTTCTAGGACTTGAAGCCGTAACTTTTTCTAATTTTTCTGTTTAAAAAAAATTATAAATATTACAATTTGAGATTTTACCTAATAAGTTATTCAAAAATTAATCCAATAAAATTTACTTGCGTACGCCACGACCACGGAGGATAATGTGAGTGGGAATATTTTTCAATACAGTGCAAGGCTGTTATGTTAAAAAAAAATACTATTACGTATTTGAAATGACTTGCGATATTCACGGCCAAAAGTACTAGAGTGCTTATTTTTTGGAACATTTATGTTAGGATATTATGTAGGTTGTACGAGGCGTATCCAGAAAGTAAGTGTACTGAGGCTCTCACGACCGAATGAATTTTATTTTCGACATGTTGGCTACACTTACATATAGCCTGACTCTTCCCCTCCGCAACGAGACCGGTTCAAGGTCAGTACGTTGAGAAGTGTCGACGCGACAACACTTTTCGTGAAAAATGTCAATACAATCTCCCGCCAAGTGCGAAATACGCGGCGTCATCCGTTATCACGTTTGGAAGGGAAAACCTCCGTTTGAGGTTTGTAATTTGGTGAAAACTGCATAATATGGTGATAAAGCTATGAATCTTACGAGTATGTGCAAGTGGTATCGCGAGTTTAAAAATGGTTCTCACCTCTTCACCCTCCGCCAAAAAGTTCAAAACCACAATTTCAGCCAAGAAAATTATGGCATCCGTGTTTTGGGACTGTCAAGGCATAATTTTGATTGAATATCTAACTCAAGGGGAGACCATCAACTCTGCAAGATACTGTGAGACCCTAAAAAAATTGCGGAAGGCGATTCAAAACAAGAGGAGAGGCATGCTGACAAATGGAGTCAGCATGCTGCACGAAAATGCCAGACCACACACGGCCAACGCAACGAAGGAACTGCTTGCTTCGTTTAAATGGGATGTCCCAAACCACCCCGCGCATTCCCCTGACCTAGCACCTTCAGATTTTTATCTCTTTACCTCCCTGAAGCTGTACATGGGTGGAAAAAGGTTTTCAACAGACGAAGAGATAAAGGGGGAGGTGGAGAAGTGGACGAAGGGGTTGGCGGGAAACTACTTCGAGGAAGGCATCAAAAAGTTGATACCCCGCTTCGCCACCTGCATTGAGAGGAATGGCGACTATGTCGAAAAATAGCTTACATATTGTGATGGTTTGAACAATCACATAAATAAACGAAATGAATGTACTCCAAAATTTTTTTTGTTTGGGCTAACAGATAAGATTTATTAACAGGCGGGCTTGAAGCACACATGTTCCCACGGGAAGGAAGAAAGAGATCGCATGGCAGTCGGTTCTTGAACGTGGATACGTTGACAGCTCCGAGAAATCAATACAAATCAGAAGTTTTGTGTGAAATTACAGTTAATTAGTGAATTCAAATGGTGTTAGAAAGCTTTGTTGTATATTGAATTAAAGTGAAATATTATTGAACCGGTGTTTGTGTAAAGTGAAAGTGGTTGTACTCAGTGGAGATAGGAACAATTGGATAATTTGTAGAGCGTCGTTTTGTGAAAAATCACCCCAGGGGCGCTAAGAGTTGGGCGATCGCGATTATAATATAAAATGTGTTAAAATTAAACGTGATTTCGTAAATATGTAGTTCAAACTAAATTACTTGTTTTAAAAACATGAAAATAATAATAATAATGATTGCGTTGTAAAACAGAGTGAACGTATTTAAAGGCAGGAAGTTTTTAATCGGGCTAGGGAAGAATTGATTTGACGAGATGGCATTCTATCCACGGAGATCGAAAACCAGAGAATCAAACAAATCATAAACTCGGGTTCGAATCCCAACAGAGATTAGGGAGGTACAATTGTATTTACAGAATTATTTAATTACCCTTTTATAGGCGTAGGGAGGGGACCAAAATTGAACAAGTTGCAAGGATTTCGCTAAAATGAGGAAAGAAGCCGATAGGGAGGAGATCGAAAATTAAAGTGATTTAGCTATATAGTGTAACCAGGTAAACTTCACGCTGAGAATGAGAGATGACTAACTGGGTGAGTTTTTTTTATATTATTTATTAAATTCCAGAGGACCCCTTTAAAAGACGGATACAACCGAGGTACAGGAACTAAGTTTACGACACCTGCCGCCCAAATAATGTTATCATTAAAAGGAATGTGCTAGGCGAACTGTCAATCAGCTGTGAGCGAGAGACGAGCCAACGACCTTTTCATATGTAGGCCGATAACTTTTGTTTTAGGGGAACGCCTTGGACCGAGGGTCATATCGAAAATTTACCTACCTGCCGATCTGTTATTCTTTTAAAACATTACGAATCAAATCATGACGTTGTCCCTGCGGTAGGTATTGAATCTCCGACGAAACATAAAATACCTATTACAAATTAGGCCAACCAATATAAATTCGCAGTATAAAAATACCTATCTACAGGGTACCTACCACAACACTGGCGTACAATTGAAACAGCGAACACTATGAGGGATAGAGTCGTTTAGGCTACGGCAGTGTACAGTCAGTCAAAGGGAAAGTTTTGCTAGCGTATGACCGCCCGAATAGAAAGCGATCGGATGCAACCAGACAGAACAAAATGAATACTTTTCTTCTGTTATTTGACTTTCTAATTTAATACTTTTCATCTATTGTTTGACTTTCTAATTTACAAATTGGGATGCACAAAGACAAATCTAGAGTCAAAAGAGGGAGATGGTAATCTCCGAAATAAAACTACCAACCGAACAACTTTTCTCAACAGGTACCTTTCGAGAGGTAGGCAGCCTCTTTAAATTAAATGCAAAAATCACACCAATTATCCGTTTATACCTACCTGAGAGGATAGGTATTCAGTAGAAGTTACCCATACCTAACACACGAGGATGCTAGTAACCTCATAAAATAATTACTGGAACCAAATATTAAAATACAGACAGTCCTCATCCTAAATTTGGCATTTCGAGTAGACCTTACATATATCTCACATGATAATTGGCTGAATGGGTAGGCACACAACCTATCGCTAAAAACAGGCTAAATGTCGACAAGATCGTCGTGTGTTATCTATGTTATTGACCTAGAAAGGGATGTAAATTCCCGACGACGTGGAAGTTACAACGTTTTCTGGAGGTGGCGCGTAACTTAGGACCTTACGTGTCACATTTTTGCGACTAGATTCGTGACAAGGGATGTCATGGTTTTCCCCTTCTACACTCAGTAAAGTAGATTTTCCTGGAGGTGCATGAGGTTGGGGCAATTCTGAAATTGGTGATGAGACCTGGTTTTCTTTATTCTGGGGTGACGGTTGCCGATTTGGAACAAGGGGAGACCCGGCCGGTTGTGATATCCAGACACGCAGATATCGATCGCCTTGTTCAAATTATCATCCATCGGTTTTGTTTGGTAAAGAGGAGGAGCCAATCTTAGCTTGAAAAAAATTCATTTCCTTTCCTCTCCTTCCCCTCCCAAAATATATACATGGATGGCGCCGACAACTAACACCACAAATTTATCGTATGTATATCACATATATAAAATCTAACACTTTATTATATTCACATTACCCTACGATAGATAGAATCGCGTAGCTAGTTGGGGGAGCAGGCGACTTAGAAGATAAGGTTTATGAAATAGCTTTAAAACACAGCGGTAATGGATTCAACTCACTCTATCTCAAAAGAACCGAGGGATACCACACATACATAGATAACTAGGTTTCTATACCGAGAAACAAAAAAAACCAACACAACGTTCGGTGAAGCCTTTTTATACTGAACCGTCACGTGAAATGAGTACGTTCAAGGTCGTACATCACGTAGACAAACTAGGATGTACACACTTGAAGGGGTGTGTATTAAAGAGAGGGGCAAAGGCTTGAAAGACGGCAGGGAGGACATTCCTACCCCGGATATATACATAACCAAAGCCTTATGGAAAAGTTACCTATGGGACTTAAAGAAAATTTATCGTAGAAAGAAGAGAAGGAAAAAGTTTGAAGTAGAAAGGGCAGATCATTACAATATGTACTTCGGTAACCAAGTAATTTTTATGTTTCAATAAAGAAAATTGTCACCTACGAAAATTCAGTACACTTACTTTCTGGATATGCCTCGTATTATAGAAAGATCTGGGGATGCAATTTACTCGATTTAATGCCTTTTTCACTAGACTACAGATCTGAGCAGCAAGACAAGATGCACTATTAACTACGATAATATTACGAATGAAAACAAATGACATGTGTGTTACAATAGCAATCGAAAATCACTGGCTTGGGTAGGTACTTTGGTCTTCTTTTTTCCAGGCAAGACTTTAAGGAAGGTTTGGAGGAACAAGGGAGATGACAATATTATGAACAGTACCTTGGGATATGGAATAGTCACAAAACTGTTTCAATATTAAACATATACATTTAAATTTAATTAAAGTTAAGCCAAAAAAAATTATGCTAAAAGTACTTAGAGAGAGGAGTTTTTTTAGTAATTAAGGGGGAGAGGAAGGGGAATATAGGATAAGGATAGGAGATGCTCCCGAAACATTCCCGAATCACGTATTAATTTATAGTTACATAATTTCGTTCTTATTTCTGAAGGTTATTGCTAAGAATGTCTACATTGTTAAATTTTGTGTTATACCGCGCACTTTGAAGGGGAATAGGGGATTTTTTTCTATTGTCGGATCTGCATGTAGGCAAATGAAAGAAATTAGTCACTGTTTCAAACACTTTAAGGCTGTACAAAACATTGGCTAGTGAAAGAGGAAACGGAACATGGTATAAAATACCAAAAAAATAATCACCACTGTGTTACGTATTATTTTATATCAGTCTTAGCGCCGCAGTGGAAATGTATGTTTCGGTTCTATGAAAATGTTGGGATTCTGTTTACTTAATATTTGGCTCTAGTCACTAGAAAGTTTGCCGACCCCTTGTTAGGAGCTACAGCCCTTAGAGCCGTCTGCCCAGCGGAAGTAGGTAAGTAATGAAGGTTGTAAGGATGTCCGTATAAGTTACATGAATCCACTTGCAATCTGGTAACAAGCGATTGTGCGAAAGAACGAAATTTATAATTCCAATCAAAATGATATCCAATACTTACTTATTATTTTTTTTTTGTAAACTAATGTTTAAGACAAGATTTTTTATGCATAGCACAAAGGGTAACAATTATTTTATAAGCAATAATTATTAGCCTGAAAAACTCATCCACTTTGAAAAATCTCCTGATAAAAGATACATGACGCCAACGGGACTTATTATTTCAAAGAAAATTACAGCTTGAATACCACGTTCTCCGTTTGGTTTGAAGAACTACGAGTACAGTTCAACATTTACGTTTGTAATGTATGTATGATGAATCAGTTAATGATGAATGTAAGTAAATCTGAAGTAATTTTGTTTGAAAGAGAGAGTACGAAAACAGTGTGCAATATAGTTGTGAATGAGGAATACTTGGAGCAGGTGGATGAGTTTGTGTATTTAGGAAGTAAGTTTACGAGAGATGTGAAGGCTGACAGAGATATTGAAAGAAGGGTAAATGCAGGTAACTCCATTATTAGAGGACTAAACGCAATAAAAATTAGCGCCAACTTAGTTAGCAGTCCACAATGGAGTGCTGGTACCTACCCTGATATATGGAAGTCAGGCATGAAACTGGCAAAGAAAGGATGAAAGTAGACTAAGTGGTAAAACCACGTATGCTCGTGTGAGAAATGTGAAAATCCATAGAGAGTACAAGGCTGATGTAAGCGTAATGAGTAAGATTAAGAAAGGGACGCATAGGTGGTTTGGGTATATACAGCGAATGAGCGAAAAAAGGAGTGTAAGGAGAATATAAGCGAATGGTAGCAGAAGTCGGGGACGCCCGAGGAAGACATGACACGATCGAATGAAACGAAAACTTGAGTCGGGCCATGTCAAGAGAATAATAGAAAAGTATGTATGAGACGATGGATAAACGTGATTGAGGTAAGAAGTGTGTGCCAAGACCGAGTTGTTTGGCGGTCAATCCTCTCTGCCTTCCCCTGAGGAAACGGCGTGATGGTTAGTTAGTTAGTTAAATTATCGGTTGCCTGAATTCTTGAAACAACTGATTCCAATTTTTAAAAGAACACTTAAATTCAATGCAAATTTGAGTTCACTGAACAATATTTGAGAACCGAAATTAGTACGTTTTCGGCCGTGTGTCACACAAAAAAAAAACACAAAAACTAAGCGCTGACGTCATAAAATTTGCATAAAACTTTTGTCTACAGTTTTTAAGAGAACGAAACTATTTTAGGCTCGTAACATGATCCCCAAAATAACTACGCTAAATAATTACGCTTTCTAGTAGCATCCAATTAACCACATTTTGCAGACACTATATTTCCTCCACTTTCCGATAATACTGTGTCGTAAATATTTTTTTTATCAAAAATATATAGGTACCTACCCCAAATTGGGGGTGCCATAGTAGTTCTGCCTTCCGACAATGGGGCATCTAATGCTGCAATATTTAAAAAATAATAATCAAACCGACCAAGTTTTCGGTACCTAACTTTCATATTTTTCGAAACGCTGCGAACCACCACTGTTTACCGAAAGCGTTCAACGCAAAAACTGTACTAGTAAAATTACAATGCAGAGTTTAACACGAACAAAAAACTATTTGTATATCGAACAAAAAATGTGGGTGATTTACATATCATTCCAGTTCGAAGCCCCGCTGAGTTAACATACGAGGAAAATTATAAAAGGGACATGTTAGTATTGTTACAAAATGTTTCTACACAACAAATAATTCTTCAACATATTTTGTTCTACTTCTCTACGTGACTTCCGGGAGGTCGAAAGTTTACGAAAAACGTTTTGTTTTCAAATTACGCCGTATCTACCTTAGAATAAGTTGGATACAATAGAGGACTAATACCAAGGTTCGTAGAAAATCTATTTAACACGTGTTCAACGAACATTGGGCTATTACGATTAAAAAAAAACAATTTCAATTGGGCTAAGATTTGAGCTTTTCACGGCCAAAAGTATTATCGTGATTATTTTTGGGTTGTTTTGTCGCTTTACATTTTGTTACGTGACGGATATACCAGAACTAATTGCCAAAAATCAAATTAATTTAACTAATTATTATACTGAAATAACGGCTCTAAAAGTGTTAAGTTTTACTTCTACATATGGCAAAATGTCCGAGACGATGGCTAAATACGGAGGAAGCCTTATATACAGAATGTCCGTGGGTAAAGTGAGCTAACTTCGGGAGGTGATTCTACACGATAGTAGAAGTAAAAAATAGAAAATATCCATAGAAGAATATTTATTGTTCCATACAAACTATTTAACTTTTTAAGCTAAAAACTACATTAAAACATTGGAATTTAGAAAAAAGTCATTTTAGCTTTTTATTTCTAAAATGATGTAAAATCACCCCCCGAAATTATCGCACTTTACCCCCGGACTATATAGTATATAGCCCGTTATAATAATCAACCAAAAATTAATCAGGGTAAATCACTTCAATTCTCTTCGAACTAAATATATTTAATTATAAGACTTTAAGAGACGCAGACCGGCGAAGATGTCGCAGGGTCTAGGCGCGTGGGGGGCGCTGACCATGGATGATATCCAGGGCTAGGGCGCTAATTATAATCCTGCGGAGTTGATGATTATCTGTAGCCGCTCCTTTAAGGTCCGAGAAACGCCGGACATAGTAGGTCCGTGGCCTATAGATGTGCAGTGAGATAGGAAGCGGGTAACGGTGCGAGGGCCGGCTACAGCGGCTGATCAGTTGGCAGCCATTATATCAACTTTTGGTGGGAATCTCGTACAAACACGCGGACATTTACTCATTTCTCTGAAATTGGATAACATTACATCAGTCAATATACGAAATGAACGTCGGTACCTACTACCCAATAGGTATTTCCTTTGTTTACTATGGGTTATTTTTTTTTAAATCGTGTGATGATTCGAACACCCTTTTAAGTATATTGTAGAACGTCATATCTGTCGTCTATTTTTTATATCCTTTCTCTTGAAAGACTAGATTTTTCTTTTCATACATTTGTATTAGATCTCATCCCTACACCATGCATTTCTTCATTTCACAAAAACACAAATGCTATAATTATTAGTAACCATACGATAGAAACAAAATAGTAGCGGATAAATTAACAGTCAACTCGAGCTCCTAATATCTTATCCTGTCATCTCACCATTATACTTTCAAATGACCCCTCACGGCGCGGTACAGTGGCGGGCACAACTCGGAAACGGATGTGCCAATCCCGAAAACACCCCTGGCGGGAAACCGGAGAACTACTAGAGGAAACTACTTATCACTTGCTTTTAGAGCTCGGTGTTGCTTTTAGTTTGTGGGGTTGCTAGGAGAAAAAAAAGGTTCTTGAGCAGGGCTCGGAAATATTTTTTACTTAGAGCTGTATTGAGAATATTCATATTGTGTAAATGAATTGGCCGCCAAGATAAAAATATATTCATTTTTGTCGATTTGTTCATGCGTATATTAAAAAATATATACAGCTATAAAACGTTTTGAAACGTGTACGAAAAGCTTAAATTCCAGCAAACATATTTTAGGTATAAAAAAAATCATTAGAATTTTCCATTAGACGTTATAACATTATTTACACGTCCCAGGAGGTCCAGCATGTACGGTCGATATAGCTCTATGTCAATTTTCATCTATGGTCAGTGCGTGATATTTGCGAGCACGTTCAACGATTGATAAGAAATGTTCCGACAGCCGATAGACAAATTTTAGCGTTGCCTCTATAAGCTACGATTAACTGGAAATATACACATCTTTTTTAATTACTGCATAATTTAGTGGCTTATTAACGAACGGGGTTGAACTAACGAAGCTCTTAGAATTGAAAGAAGTCGTATATACGGCGAGTTGATTCCGTTCTGGCGTGGAGAAACGAAATTTGTTCACATAACAAGTTGTAAAGAAAGATCTCGTTAACTAGTGTCACTCTTTAATATCAAAAGGTAACTGCCATATTTAGATAAGTATTTAAATTCAAAATTGTCAGTATATTAATATTTGAATCAATATATTTATATAAACGTTTTTACGTTTCGGAATGTCATTTCATAGACACCTTCAGTGTTGAAACCGTGTATCTATTTCTTATTTATTGCATTATCAATATCGATCTGGCTATCAACAGCGCGGCCGTGCTCAGAGGAATAGGTATAAAATAATCGGTGACCGGATAAATCATCACAATGATAATTCATCATATCTTTTAAAAGTTATATAAAGTCATGGAAAGTGATGAAACAAAATTTGTATTAACTGGGTTAAGTAGGTTAGGTTAGGATAGGTTAGGTTAAAAAAAATTCATCGTTTCTAATGACTTTATATCACTTTTTAAAAGTGTGTTGAATTGTCACTGTGTTGAGTTATCATGGAACCAAAATCATCGGTAGTTAAGTAAGTTATCGATTTCACTGTGCTATACTCCCAGGGACCCTACCACAAGCACATCAACAATGTCAGTTATTTGTCAAAGTTTATCAAAACATTTATTGATGTGATTGTGCTAGGTGCACAGAAATTTACTAATATAGTAAAATAATATAATAAAATAATATAATAAAATAATATAATAAAATAATATAATAAAATAATATAATAAAATTAAATAATTATAAAACATATTTATAAAGGCAATAAATCGACGTGTCTTTGATGAATGCTCCTAAGGGACCTATTTTACCGAGACAACGGTGGCACAATCAGTTGGGTAACCACGGTGTCCGTTCGAGTGAGTGAGCCGTCATACAGTTCTCAATATTTTAGTAGACGATCTTTTTCGAGCTTGATTGCGGTATACGCGAGCATGCACTGAAAGGCAGAGTTATTTACTGCGATGAAAAGAAAGTAGCACAAAGGTTCGATTATTCCCTTTTCACCGCTATAGAAACTAATCCATAGACATTGCAAAAGGATAGACCTAACCTAAAGTAAAATCTGGGTATCATTTCAACAAGCTGGAAGCAAACCACATGACCATTTTTGGCGCCTCCTGGGTTCGAGAATGTTTTGAATAATATACAACATCAGTCGTACGATAACCGCCGAAGAGCGCACATTGAAATAACCAGATGCTCCACAGAAAGGTAAAGTACGATAATGGTTCGAAGCGCAGCGTTTTGGGTTCAATCCTCCGCTCACGAATTATTAGTAGACAGATTTATGATAATTTAAGGCAGCGGACCGTAGTTTGCAAGTCCTGCAGAGCGCTTTGAAAGTTTAATTTCTTTACCGTAGACATAGTGAACTTCAAACGTTAAAATGATATATTATGTCAGCGATGTCCAACCATTGTCAACGAAGGACTGAAAAGAAAATTTATTATTAAGCCTCACAGATATAGAAAATCGAGAATTAAGTCGAGAATTTTACGTAAGACGAAGATATTAACCGTTACAAGTGTGCTATGGGCGGTCAATGTGCCCGAAGTAAAAGCTTATCTTACCTCGAATGAAATTGACAAAGAAAAAAATTCAAATATAAAAAAAACTCTTCTTGATTCAACAACCAATTTGATTAGCCTATCTGTCATGAGTTGAAAAGTCATAATGTGAATTGACGATATCAGTTTTCTTTCATATCGGTACAGAGAAAACGCCTATTGATTTTCGATTCTGTGAACTTAGCGCATTCCTAGACAAGAAAGAAAACAAAATTTAAGTTTTTTTATGAGTAGATTTATTGGTATAGGAACTAGCGCTATATTGAAAAACTTATTTATGTTGCGCTTTGAGTAATGTTTGGATTCCGAAAGATTGTCTCCGAACGAACGAACTGACGCGAAAGGAATGGATATCTCGCATTTTTCTTCTAACTTTGATAGCATAGAAGTTCACAAAGTGAATTCTTTGTGCTTACTTCCTTATTTAAAACGCTCGCAGGCAGTATTGGAACGGGCAGCAGAAGATTGCCCGCGGGTCAGCGGATGCAGTTCGCTGTTCAGAAAAAAAATCTACTGCACTGTGCTTACTTAAGATTATTAAACCAGTCGTCGTAGATGAAAATAGAGCATTTGACGGAATTAAATAATACGATAGTTTTGAAACTTGGCTAATAATGTGTCATGTATGTTTCTGATAGCTTTTGAATTTAAATTTAATATATTTTTTTATTTATTAATCTTAATGTAGCTAACATCGTTGTGTGTGTTTATAATTTTAGAAACATATTTGTATAAAAATTTACATTATTTGGCAAAATAATATATCTTTAGATATTGTAAATTTAAACATATAAAAAAAATAAAGAACATGAAATTTAAGTTGAACATTCTTTCTTAATTCCTTTTGAAAATGAATCATATTTACTATCTCAATAATTTCATTCGGGATTTTTTTTGTTCAAGTTATTGAAGCAAGATACACTGTGAAAATAAAATATTACCATAATTTTCAAAATATTACAACACGACTGATTGCCATATCTTATGCAAAGACATAATTTAGGCATGCTGAGTCTGTTCTACAGGTATTTCAAAGGAGCTATCAGTATTGATCCCCTGTGCATCGGTACACGTCCGCGAAACTCAACGGTAATTCCCGTTCAGAGTTGATATTGGATTCATCAGAACGCGTAGTTTCTTTGACTCATTTTTGCGCCGTAAGTGGAACGAGATAGCGGCATCTCTTTTTAATGCTTCGCACAATCCGGGCCTTTTCAGGACCGGTATTAATAAATCCATTCCTACAGCGTCTACCATAGCCCGCCTCACAACGCTGCCCAACCAGGTAAAGATATATATTTCTAATCATCGAAGGCAATATTAGCGACTCTCAAACGAAAATTTGAAACAGAAAAAGATATGGTAACATCTAGGAATTGAACCAGGAACCCTAAGCCTGAGATAATTGGACCCTATTTCCTTCGGTCATATATTAAACCATATCAAACTTCGACTAGGAATTACCAACATTATTTTCAATTTTCTTAACGCACATTTTAATTTGCTGCTATCTTTACGTATGATCGCAAGATTCTTCCCGAACTAAATGCAATCTAGATAGTGTCTTTGATAAAAATAACAATTTTTATTTTAATGTGCGACATCTATTGAATTTTCTGAAATCTAATATGAATGAGATTTTACTCATTAAGTTGTTTCAAAAATAAGATATATATTTACAATTTCTTCACACGGTACATACAGGGCGCTCTTGTTAGGCGTATTTTTTTACTCGAAGTTACCTAATAAGGAATATATGCGCCAAAATGAAAAACAACCAAACTAAATTCTATTGCAATATCAAATGTTTACAAACAATCATAGTGTAATTTTCAATTATTATTGTGAACCGTCAAAATAAACGGGTAATTTTAAAGGCGTTTTTTAAATCAATCATGGCCGAAAATAAATTTATCAAATCACCTAAAGAAATTTAGAAACAATAATAAAAATGTAATCTAAACTTTATCTTTGTTAGTATGCACATCTTTATCTGTGTTAGTATGCACATCTTTATCTATGTTAGTATGCACATCTTTATTTATGTAGTATGCACATCGTCACTAATTCAGCTATAAAAGTAATTCCGGCATAAATTTTGATATATTTACAATCAAAAAGTAAACAAGACGCCATATTTTCGTATCATACTTTTCAATTGTTCAAAAAGAAAAAAAATTAGGCATTAAAACTTGGGGGAAGCCGGGTAATAACCCTAAATAATACTGAGTGTTTTGTTTTTCACACCTAAAAAGTTGTACCGTTTAAAAATTGGTTGTTCATCAATTTTTCATTACGGCGATGGTTTGCGTGACGTTACGAAAGCAATTTCAGTCCATCAAAGAAAGGGTGGATAAAGTATGAGGGAAGATAAAATGAATATTTGATGAGATGGGAAAAGGTGCGAGAAATTTTGCCAAGGGTGCGATGCGCTTCCGGCAAAAGGGTTGCTAAAATATGCACACTTCAAGAAATTTAAGGGTTGTAATTAAAATTTCAGATTTGCGGTCAAAATTTAAAGCGGGAATGATTAAATTATTTTTAAATGTCGACCTTGTGGTGAATTTGTGTGAATTATTAATATTTTTTTTCAATACTAACTTGGTACTATAACTTAGCAAAACATATGCCACATTATGCGTGAAAAAAAGATTAACAGTGTTTTTTCTTCTTGATAACATTATAAGGCAAGTTTCGTTGTAAACTTATACCATTATTATACAATATTTAAATATTAATGTTTAGTTCGCTCATCCGTCGCCAGAAGTGCTGCTCGCGCCTCTGTCGGCCAACAGGAAAACTACTACAGCAGCAGAACTTCGCAACATAACCTTTCCGATTATCAAATGTTAGGGTGGGGATAATATTTTTTTAATAATAATAAGTGTTTTATTATCTATCTTTAAAAGCAAGCTAATTAGTGTTAGCAATAATATAATTGATGTAGTATAAAATTAAACAATGATAAAATTGATTAAATAATCAGGAAATTCAATTCCGAGATATCCTTCACTTCCTCCATAAGTTTGATAAAATTTGTATCGTAATAACGTTACCAATAATTATGGGTATGGAACTGTAATAGGCAGACTATTAGTAGTAGTTCTGTGAACTTGTAAGACTTGTAATGTAGAATATTCCGATGTGACAGCTCACAACAGTCGCGACGCTATCTAGTCGTGATGAAGCAATGAATCCGATATATCTAGTAATGACGAAGCAATAAATCCGATGACTAGTCATGACGAAGCAATAAATCCGATGATTAGTCATGACGAAGTAATGAATCCGATATATCTAGTAATGACAAAACAATGAATCCGATGACCAGTCATGACAAAGCAATGAATCCGATGACTAGTCATGACGAAGTAATGAATCCGATATATCTAGTCAGGACGAAGCAATGAATCCGATATTTATTTATTTATTTATTTATTTATTAAACGCCATAAAAGGCTTTTACAGTAATGTGAAACATGGGATTATAAGTACACAGTTCAGGGCTGTCAGAGACTTGACAATTAGAAATAGCATTTTTCATTAAAATAATACATCCACAAGCAGTTTTTATTGATGCTATACATATACATTTCACATATATGTATATATGTGGAATGTATATGTATAGAACACCATATATATGTTACACATAAAGAAGAACACAACAGTCAGTACGATGCAGTACAAACAGACATTTAACATTTCACAAACATATCAATTACATTCATAACCAAGTATTTTTGCCTTGATGCAAGACGGTGAGGTTTTGAAAATATCAAAAAGGTCTGTATACGTGTTGGCAGTGCGGTGAAAACGCGCCAACGGTGAATGATACAAATAGTTAGTGCTATGATTGTCACTGTGGAAAAGATGGTGGAGTCGAGTTGATTTAACAGGGACACGAAAATTTATAACACTTAACATTTGAGGGCAGTCTATGAGATTGTTCAGTAATTTAAAAAGTATAAGAATGTCATTAATAGTTCGCCGGGTAGAAAGAAGTGGTAGATTTAGACCAGACATTAATGTATTATAGCAGATATCAATTACAGGCTGTCTCAATTTGAATTGAACGTATCGAAGAAATTTTCTTTGTACTTTCTCCAAGCGGTGTAAGTTACAGGTATAAATCGGAGACCATACAGGAGATGCATATTCTAGGTGCGATCTCACAAGAGAGCAGTAGAGTAATTTAATTGACTCAATGTTTTGAAAAGTCCTTGTGTTACGCATTACAAAACCTAGAATTTGCATGGCCTTATTGGAAATTGTTTCACAGTGACGATCAAAGGTAAGTTTTCTGTCAAAAATAACACCAAGGTCTTTGATAAATGGTACTAATGCAATTTCATTATTGTTAATTGAATACGATATGGTTATTGGAGTCCGTGAACGGTAAAAACACATGTGGAAACACTTTTTTACGTTTAGGAATAATTTGTTTATTTCACACCAGCTAGCAAGTCTATCTATATTATGCTGAAGGATAAGTGCATCATTTAAACATTTTATAATCTTAAAAAGCTTTAGGTCATCTGCAAATAGAATGAATTTGACATTTTCGAAACATAAAGATAAATCATTTATAAACAATACGAAGAGAAGTGGGCCCAGATGAGAGCCTTGAGGAACTCCAGATGTTACTTTAAATTTATATGAGACTTTATTATTTAATTTTACCATCAGTTCGCGGTTACAGAGGTAACTATTCAACCATTTTAGGAATGATCCATGTATACCAAGGGCTTGCAGTTTCGCGAGAAGGATATTAATATTTAACTTATCAAAGGCTTTTGAAAAGTCAGTATATATTGAATCTACTTGTGCACGAGACGTGAAAGCTTCACAGATATAGTGTTCATACAATAGAAGATTGGTTGTGGTAGACCGACCGGTCACAAAACCATGCTGTTCTGGAGTAATAATATGCCTAAACTTAACAGCAATTTTATCTAAGACAATACTTTCAAACATTTTCGGGGTGGTAGACAGTATGCAAATTGGTCTATAATTTAAAACACAATTTTTATCACCTGATTTAAATACAGGTGTCAAGTGATTAAGTTTCCAAGGATCAGGATATATTCCAGTTTGAAGTGACAGATTGAATATGTGTTGAAGTGGAGCTGCTATAAACTGAGCGCATTCCTTTATGAATACCGGTGGAATTTTGTCAGAACCTGACCCCTTCTTACAATCTAGAGATCTGATATAATATATCTATACTATATTATATAGTCATGATGAAGCAATGAATCACATATACTTGGTCATAAAGAAGCAATGAATCCGATATTTGGTCATGTCGAAGAAATGAATTTGAATTCCGCTTACCTCGTGAAGATTGTTTCCCTTGCTAGCCACAATTTTTACAATTGCCTGATTTGCTGTGGGCAGCGTCAGTTCCTGAATCATCACCTCATCCATCACGTACTTCATCTTTGTTGCCTTCGACATCTTTTAACTGAAAAAAATAAAACACACAATTAGAAATGAATTAATGATCTTGATCAATCTTAGATATTCATTATATAATGCTCTATTAATTTACGAGCATATATTATTGTGGTCTCCTTTGGTGGGTCATATCAGATTTTTTCCAACCTGTGATATTTTATAATGGACAATTGAAACGTAAAATAAAATACATACTACATAAAAAAAATACTAAGGTGCCTCCATTACAAGAGGATGCTAAAAGATAAGCGTGAGGGGAAGCAGAAAAGACAGAGAGGGTGGGAGAATCTGCCAATTCAAATCTGATCATAAAATAAAAATGAAGCTATTTCAAGCAACGTTGATGATTACATTAAACTCCCGGATATCTAAAAGTCGCTGGTTCATACCCTGGCTACTTTAGTAACCGTTTTCATTTGTGTTCATAATATATATTATAATACATACAATTTTTAATATTGTTTCAATATTAAAACAAATGAATTGTTATGTACAGGGTTTTCCAATAAGAGGTGTTATTTTGAATAGCCCGTTATTTCTATTTTTTATTTTTTTATTTTAAATACATAAACGGCTATACTGCCTTTTATAAATAAACATATAATAGAGTACAAAGTAAGAAAAATAATATAATAATATTACATTACAGTATTTTTGTTGTTTGTTTTTGGGGTGTCACAGGCTAAAGAAGGAGTTAGCGCAACACGGCATAACACCCCAAAAACAAACAACAAAAATGCTTTTGGCCGTGAGAATCTAAAAACTTACCTACATTACAGTAGTTTTAAACTTAAAAATAACATACAATTATTTTGTGTATCACAACCAAAAATAACAAAAAAAGAACAATGAGAAATATCATCATTTCATTTCAACATGTCCATATTGCGTATATAAAGTTACATTATGGAAAAATAATTTTTGAGTGCATGTTTATATTGCGCTAATTTTAAGAAACTAGCTAGCTAACTAGCTAATTTTATTTTAACAAGTAAAGTAACCTATTTATTTGCTGATTGTGTTCATTTTATTTCATTAATATCAACAGTTTAAAATACGGTTGATGTACACTTGAGCAATCTACTGAACTGGGAACCAGTAAAAGTGTCACCTATTATACACATACATTGCATGTAAGAAAAAAAATACTTAGATTAACAAGTTATCAAATATTACATTTATATAATTATATAAACCTATGTATATAAATTTCGACTACCATAATACGGGCGTGTGTCTAGTGTGGTAGTCGAAAAGCATGTAAAAACTGTACACATTAATATTTCATGAATAAAGAAAAAAAAAAAAAAAAAATGTCGCCGATGTTGGTATGTTCATTTCCCAAAATGTGTAATCGACTGATTGGTGAGTAATAATGTGATAATGTATGTGTGTTATTATAGTAGAACGGTAGAGTCAGTCTATTGTTAGCGCGACCAGGGCAATGAAATCGTATTAGTTCTATTAAATCAGGGGTATCCAGGACCGAGTGAATTATTTTATATAATATTAATAGATCACAGATTTTTCTGCGATCTGATAAATTTACGAGATAAGTCCCGTTCAATAACAAATTATAGTCCACGGATTCTCTTGGAATACCCAATTTAAAACTAATATACCTAAGGAATCTATGCTGGACTTTTTCAATCGCTTGAATATGGATATTGTAATGTGGAGCCCAAATCGTAGAGGTATATTCCAAAATGCTTCTCACTAGCGTTATGTATAAAATGCGAATAGTATCAATGTTACAAAATCGTTTGGTTATTCTAATAATAAATCCTAAAATCTTCATTGATCTATTAATAATATTAGTTATATGGCTAATAAATGTAAGTTTTGAGTTAAAAATAATACCTAGATCATTTATTGTTTCTACTGAGTTTAATATAATTTTGTCAAGATTGTATTCATAAATTGTCGGTTTCTTTATTTTATAAAATCTTATTATTTGACATTTACTTATGTTAAGTGCCAGTTTATTGCATATACACCAATTAAACAAGTTGTTTAAATTTTTTTGTAAAATTATGCAATCAGAAATATTTTTAATTTTTTTATATAATTTTAAATCATCAGCAAATAACAGGATATCAACATCGGAAAAAACCTCTACAATGTCATTAATAAATAAAATAAACAGTATTGGTCCTAAATGGGAGCCCTGTGGCACACCACTAGTGGCAGAAAAGGCATCCGATATTACGTCATTTAACTTTACAAAAAGTTGTCTATTTGTTAAATAACTCTCTACCCATTTAAGAAAGTTCCCGGTTATACCCATACTCCTTAATTTATTTTATTAATTTATTTTATCAATATTTTATGACAAACTTTATCGAACGCCTTGCTGAAGTCAGTATATATCGAATCTACTTGACATTTATCTGCAAAGGCATTCGCTATAAAGTGTTCATATATTAGTAGATTTGTCAGAGTTGATCTATTCTTCATGAAACCGTGTTGAAACCTTGTTATAATCCCCTTTAATTTAAAACTAATTTTATCCAAAATAATTTTTTCAAATAGTTTTGGAATAGTTGACTGTATACACACAGGTCTATAGTTGCGTATATCGCATTTGTCACCTTTTTTAAATATGGGTGTGATGTAACTATTTTTCCATGCAATTGGAAAATATCCCGATGACAATGACATATTAAAAATTAAATAGAGGGGATACGACAAGGCACGTATACAGTGTTTCAACAGAATTGGTGGTATTTTGTCAGGACCCGAACTTTTTTATATCTAATTTGTTAATATGGGTTTTAATTTCATTTATATCTATGTGAATGTTAGAAATTTGTAAATTGATGTTAGATGAAAAAAAAGGAATTTCACTATTATCAATTGTGTTGTCATATACATCTTTAAAAAATGAAGCAAATAAATTAACAATAGTTTCTGCATTATTTCCATTTATGCCGTTATAATACATGCTAGAAGGTATATCTATTTCATTTCTTTTTAATGACTTTGAGTACTTAATAAAGTGTTGATGTCGTTATTTGCAATTGAATTTCCCACATTATTTAAGTATTTTTTGTAACAATTTTTAGAAAGATCGTGACATTGGCGTCGAATTGAATTGAATTGAATATAATCTTTAATTGATTTAGAATTTTTGTACTTTTTATGTATTTTCTTCTTCAATAGAGTCAAGTCAATTAAATCTTTATTGAACCACTGAGGGAAAACATTATTTTTACATTTAATGTAAGGCACATTTTTTTCTATGATATTGTGAATTATTTTATAGAATACGTTGATATTTTCGTTAATATTTTCTTGTTTTAAAAAAATCCAATCAGTAGCATTTAAGCATTCACTAATATGATTAAAATCAGCTTTATTAAAATTGTGAAGTGATTTTTTGCACTGTAGATTTGGTATTTTATTTAGTGATATGCTAATATTTAATGGAGGATGATAGTTATCTACAGGTAATATTATTTCACTTGATTTTACTACAGTTACTGAAGTATCACTTGAAAATACCAAGTCCAGTATTTTGTTATTACAATTTTCAATTTTATTTAATTGTGTTAGATTTATAAAATTTGACATGCTTATAACTTCTTTGTTTAAAGTTGACAAGCCAGCGTTTTCTATACCTGTCAATTCCATAAAGTTTTGATTCCAAATGATGTTCGGAAGATTAAAATCGCCAGTTATAATTATTTTTACTTTTGGATATTTTAATTGTAAAATTTCAATATCTTCAAAATGCTTAGTATAAATACTAATATCCGATTTAGGCGGAATGTACACATTACCCAATAAAATTCTGTTTTTACCTGTATTAATCATAACAAATAATTGCTCTATTTCAACGTTTTTTGTATTTAACTGTCTGGAGACAATATTTTTCGCTACTGCAATCAGAACTCCACCACCTCTTTTTTTATTGTTTTTAATGTCATCGTTTGTAGATTGATTTCTATCCCGGCGGAAAACGTTGTATCTTGACATTCCTAGTTCTGCAGTGTGAATATCCGGATGTAACCAAGTTTCTGTGAAAATCAACACATCAAATATTGAAGTAGTTATTTCTAGTCTGAGAGTGTCCAGTTTAGTTCGAATTCCTCTGACGTTTTGATAATATAGGTAACAGTGATTTAGTCTATTTTGTAGTTTTTTGGTGTATGCTGTTGAACGATTTTCGGAATAGAATGAACATATTTTATCGTGAGATTTGTTTCACCGCTATTTTTCCTTGTTCTAATTCTATTATCAGATTCTTCATATGATTTCGTTGAGCTATTGTCAAGTCCGGTTTTATCTTTATTCCATCGGTAATTTTAAATTTATTCCGAAGAATGTATTTCGGTAGATGTTACTTTTGAAGCTGTCATTTTTTGACATTTGACAAGTAGAAACTACGCCATTAGTAAAAATGGAACGATACACGCTTCAACAACGCATTGAAATTATTAAAATTCACTTGAGTGAATCAAATGCAAATCATCTTGAGTGATGAGGCCCATTTCCACCTCGGTGGCTTCGTCAACAAGCAAAATTGTCGCATCTGGGGACCGGAAAACCCAAGAGTTATTGTTAAAAAGCCTCTCTATTCTCAACGTGTGACTGTTTGGTGCGGTTTATGGTCCGGCGGAGTCATTGGACCTTACTTTTTCGAAAATGAGGCTGGATCAACAGTTACGGTGAATGGATTGCGATATCAAGAGATGATTAATGACTTTTTATGGCCGGAATTGTATGGTATTGATCTGGACAACGTTTACTTTCTACAAGACGGCGCTACATGCCACACAAGCAACGAAACCATTGATCTTTTACGATTGAATATCAAAATAACACCTATTATTGGAATACCCTGTATACAGAATACTAGCTAAGGGATAATTGATGCTTAGGGTAAAAGCTTTGATGGGCTATTTAGAGTTAAATAAAGTGTAAGGACAAGTATATTTACTAAAACATTTTGTAATTGCAAACGAAACACTGCGTATTTCAAACTTCTTAGAATCTTCAATCGAAGTGATAGATATCTACTTTCAGTGTTGCCGTGGTATAAGACCACTACCGTATGGAGTCAGTGAGATTATGGCATCCACAATTTGGGTATGTTGTGAGGCTGGATGTTGTGGGGAAGGGAAGGAGATGGGATTTCGTTGCTACGTGCCACACAAGCAACGAAACCATTGATCTTTTACGGGAAAAGTTTCAAAATAACACCTCTTATTGGAAAACCCTTTAGATACTTACGTATTGAGACCCTAATATGTATTATTTGGCATTAGTTATAAGTCTTAGATGTAAGTCGCCAGTTATAAGTATTAGATGTAGGTAACTAGTTATAAATCTTAATTGTGAGTGACTAGAAATAAATCTTAGCTATAAGTAATTAATTTAAGACAAAGCGTTAAGTTATAGGTTAAATAAATTAAGATGTATGGCGCCCTTGATGTGATTTTCCCACGAAAATAGCTCAATAAAAGAAATCCAATTATTATTATGATTATTACCAAAATAAAATCGTGGCCCCTTTATAAAAATAATAATCATAATATTTTGCTAATTTATATAGCGCCGTTTTCGCGGAAAATCACCTCAAGGGCGCTGTACAAATATATTTATTAAATAACACATTACAGGCACAAGAACTTATTGTTTAATGTTAAACTAATGTTTATAAGACAAGGTTTTTTTATGCAAGGCACAAAGAATTGAGCAAATTATTGTATAATTTTAAGGGTAATTATGTACCACTAGTGACATCTATGAAAGCTAAATTATATTATTTATGAAAGGTTCTCGCCTCTGCTAATTGCTTGATTAAATTCTGTCAGCAAAGACGATCTCTGTTTTGCGGCCTGTTGGATTTGAATGTGTCAACAGTCTTTTGTCAGGTTATAAAAAGGTGGTCTTTGCTTAAAAACGCGCTCTTATTCAAAAACAATCAAAGGTTTCACCTCTCCGAAATAACTACGGGAACTAGTACCTGTACCCAGAGTAGTTATTAAAAAGTGCTTAATCATACCTGTGATAGTGGATGTTTATTGTCAAATAAAAAGTGATTCAGTTTAACTCTCAAGAATCTGAGTTATTATTCTAAGAACCCCAATTTATAACAATTATTATGAGCAATAACTACACGCCCGAAATATCCATACAATTTGAAAATATCTCCCGAGTAAAAATAAAGGTTTTACAATAAAATAAAAAAAAAGTTGTACAGGTGAAAAAATATTTTATTTTATCAATAATTGTTGAAAGTTCTTATTGTTAAGTTGTTGGTCAAAATATTTCATAAACAAGTGTAGATATAATATATCTCGACGCCATCTAGCAGGAAATTCAGCACTAACAAAGCCTTTCTAACAAAAATAAAGTTGGTCGTTTACAGGTGAAAAAATATAATAACCAATAAATAATTGTTGATACAAATACTAGTACATATTGAATTATTTGACGGGTTGGGAATAAGCCGACGTAGCTTATTGGTTCCGAGCACCTGACCGGCAATTAGAAGGTGCAGGTTCAATTCCCGTCTGCGGCATTTATTTTTACTCAGTAGATATTTTTAATTTGTAATGATATTTCAGTCGAGTAATTATTGCTTATAATAATTTGTTATCCTTTGTGACAAGAACTTTTCTTTTCTGTTTAAATTGAACATTTTGTATAATAATATTTGGATGATTTATATAGCGTCGTTTTTATGAAAAATCACCACAATATTTCGTCTTACTCTAATAATCGTGATATAAATATTATATAGGCGTAAAGGTCGAGATAGTTGAAAACTTCACTAATAATCGCTGCGGATGTGTATACCAGCCGTATTAGTAGCTTATCAGATTTATATCGGCTGGCCCCTTATGAATAATGCCCGAATTTGTTAACGGTTTTTGGCGAAGTTTGACAAATATCGATCTCTCGCGTAATAAAAACGTAAAAAAGCAGTAATACCCATTTGCGCACTATTGGAGAGATATTTTATATCGATTTATCAAATACGGGACGCATAATCGAATTGCATAGTCCGGCCCGACGGCCGGCATAGTCCAGTGGTAACGCATTGGACTGCCATTCCGAAGGTCGCGGGTTCGAACCCGGCGTGCGCAAATAAATTTTATTTGATTAATTTGTGTTATTTCTATTATTATTAAGTTATTATTAATTAATTAAAATAATATATAGTATATTTGCGGCACGTTCCAGAGTGGAAGATACTACCAGTATCGCCCTGGTGTAAGACCACCATTCAGAATTGAAACGTTGCTCCAAATGGCTTTAGCCGTGTTTTGTGACTAGATCTGAATAGCCAGGTACTTCCCCACCTTCCTCTTTCCCTTCCCCACTTACCTTCAGCCTCACAACATCCCCCAATCGGGGATGCCATAGTCTCACTGGCTCCAGACGGGAGCAGTTGGGACTCTTGTGAGGTATTCACTATAAAAAAATTTAAAAAATTGGCCGAAATTCGATGCAAATAAAAACAGACCAAGTCAATCAAACTACAAACTAAACTACTGAAGAAATTGAAGTTAGCAACAAAACGCGAAATGCGAAAATGACGCGTGTTTTTGAGGTTTGGAATAAAGTAATGCCAATCTAAAAACATCTGGCATGAATATTATGATGAGTAACAATTTTAACCCGAGCAGAATACGGTCCTCGTATGGCTATACCAACGCTGCAGCAGCGCATGAGGGAATCTTTATAAGTAAGACTGATTATGTATAAAATTTTAATTACACTTACATTACAAACAACAACAAAAAATGTTTAATAATGAATATTTGACACCCTTAACTAACCCAGACGGATATGAATGCAAAAACTCATCGAACTGGATAACAATGAAAACCGATTAATTTCTAAAATAGGATATTCGTTCAGACGGGAAAGAGAAAACGTAAAGTTTTCTTGGCATTCGCTAGTTTCCACAGTGTTCTTGAAAGGTTAATTTAAATCAGTTTTATTTTGTTCACGCCGTAATGTGAGAGAATTTTTTTATTATACTCCAACTCCGTAAAACTCGCACGATCTACTTCTTACGACTTTTTTTCGTAAAAAATGAGCATACTTGTGCGTGTTGTGATTATGTCATGTTTATAGTGTGTGTTTGGTTTTATAGGATTGACAGATTAAGAGAAAAAACAAAGGTAAAAAGTATTACATAATTAGTCCAAAGAAGCGAAGCTTGCAGTCCACAGTGGAGTGCTGGTACCTACCGAGATGTATGGCAGAGGAAGGATAAAAGTAGAATGAATCCAATAGAAATGAGATCCTTGAGGCGTATGTGTCGTAAAACCATATGATCATGTGATATATGTGGAGATCCGCAAATAGTGCTGACGTAAGCGTAACGATTAAACGCCTGAGTAAGACATGGCAAGATTAAGTGAACCATATACACTTGAGTCAGGGCATGTCAAGAGTCAGAATAATAGAAGAGTTTTATGAGACGATGTATGAATGTGAATGAGGCGATCGTCTGCCAAGACCGAGTTGTTTGGCGGTCCGTCCTCTCTGTTAGTTAGTTAGTTAGTTACAACACGACGCACACTTTTCCCCAGGGTTTTCGGGAATTTTCCCTTTTCCGTCACTAAAAGGCGCGGACGTCGGGTATCGTTAGCGGTCAGGCCGATCGCCAGGTTCATTCTCACTTGGACTGCCCGCCCGTTAGTGAAATACCTTCTCTGACTACTTGTTTTTCTTTTTTTCTCTTCTCTATTGAATACATTTTATGTTCTACTGTTATCACTGTAAATACTTGCATTACATATTTTCTCCACTTTTATAGCTTTTACCCAGAAGACTTTTATTAAGGGTTGCAGCTTTTATTTTACGTTTATAGTTGTTAACACTTTTCTTATATTCTATTTTTTTTTATATTATAGAAACAAACAGTACATGATTTACAGAGATGAAACAATATACCGGAATAAGATATTTCATGTTGTGTACCTATGATATGTTTCCTTGTAATGTCTGCTAAGTGGTATATTTATTCCTTAATTACCAGGTGACGTGTGTAGTATATAGGTGTGTGTGTGACGTGTGTAATGTATGTGTGAGTGTTTGTGTGAGTGTGTGTGTCTGTATGTATGCGCATTGAACAGTTTAAATTATTGACATGATGCCACGTTTGAATTTTGGCAGTGAATATCTATTTAACTAATGATATCTATTTCAGGTGAATTTTTCAATGGAATAGGGTTTTAACTTTCCATGTCAATGTAAGTACTTGCATGCTGCACTGACTTTGGAGGGTCGTTGTAGCTTGTAGCTTCGTTCAACAACAAAAAAATAGTCTTGACTTGAGCGGTGAAGAATAAATCCATATGTTTCCTTATGACGCCAATTGGTGTGGTCCCCTCTAAAGTAAGTTAGTTATGTACTAGTACCTCGCAAGATATTTATTATTTTAACACCAAACAGTACGTAGATAGAATGAATGGTTTGTTACAGTTTACACGGTTTTAGAAATTGTTACAAGGATTGATAACAACCAATGACATGTTGCTTTGAAATATCTAAGTGAATATATTCATTTAACCGAGCGGAGTTACCGGTTAGTACTTTCCGTGTAACCCCGTTAAGTTATAACCTAGAATTGACCGAACGTTAGGGAATGATTATTTGAGGTAAAGAAAAGTGGTGTTTAAATGCATGCGTGTGTGTATGTGAAAGTTTAAGTATATCAGCCTACGTATCCGATCTGACACCGCAAATTTATTCTAACTTTAATGTATATCTACTTCTCCCCACCAAGTTAAAAGGAAGCAATCCTAATACGCTGTGAAGTCTTAACCCTTCAGTACTTTCAACACTTTTGTTCAGTTTGCAATATTTTCAGTGTATTTCAAATGCGTTATATACATCTTTATTTTTTTAATTTTCCGTAGAAACAAATACTTTTTTAGAAACTAGATAAAATTTAATATCACACGTGAAAAATGTTGTCAAAAACGCTTAACACATTTTTACTTAATTTTTTACTCCAGTCGTAGAAAAAGTGAGAGAACTCGATATTTTGAAAACACATTCGTTTTGTTTGGGGAATTTGTAAGAAAACTGTAACTTTAATAATACGTATTACCGCATGATAGTAAAAAATAATAATACTTTTAAAAAATATGGACGCCCGGTTATATATGACCCCAAAAAGCTGGAGGGGTTAATGCACAAGAACAAAAGTGTAGGAAACAAGAGTTGGTCTATTTCAATATTCTTGTAGCATCTTCCAGCTGGACCATAATTTTCTTTCCGTTGGTAAATATTCTTCATCCATCACTTTACTGAAATCAAATTAACTTCGCGCTCCGGACCGCATTTTACAAGAGCTATCGAAACAGTATCAGAATTCTGTTAAGTAGCATTATTGATTAAGTCAACAGATGTTGATTTTGTTCCAAAAAAAAAATATTGATGCCTTCTAATAATTTTTTTATAAAATATGATTTGGTAATGTGAGCCTCACTGGCTGCTTTACCCGTGCTGAGGCCGCAATGACGGCAGAGAGTCAAAAATATTTCGTGATAAATAAGCCCTGATATTAAAAGTTTACTGTTTATAAAGCAGAAGAAACTTATGTTTCCAGTTACCAAAGGGGATAGGTCGATGATGTTATGGTAAAATAAAAAAATTAACGATGTTCGAAGTTGATGTCAAAGACTTATTACAGATATAAATTTGTGATTTTGCCATTTGCTATCCATTCCTAATTTCTAATATTATACTATAACATGGGAACATGATTAGGTTTATCACTGAAAAAGTTTACAAATTTATCATAATCAATGTCACCCCTTTAAATTATAAAAACATTAACGTTAAGATTACCATTTTTTTCGACAGTCTCCAAAAGTGAAGCCAATTAAAGGATACTCTTAAAACAACGGGTTAAAGTATTTCTCTCATTAAATGTACTAGTTTCGGTTGTCGGTACATGTATGCGTGAAGCCTATAATTTCTGCGTAACGTGTAAAATTATTCAAGTTCTATGAAATTACATTTTTTAAGTATTTAATCATATCAGACAAACTTCATAGTCTTAAAAGTGAACCCAGCCTAAATGATACACATTAAATCACTGAGTGCGTGTGTTTGATGTTTGATGCCCGATTGGCATTTAAAATTGACTGTATGTTATGTAAAAGAGAAGATCAATCGTTCGTGTTATTATCACAAGGAATACGAATATTGAGGATGATAATGATGATGATGTTGGTTTCTTTTGGAATCTTGTTAATTTATTAAAAATTCCGTGGGTCACTTAAGTTTATAGGAGTTGTATCGAACAAAATTTCATACAACTAGATTAAGCTGTTACCACCCACTCTGTCACTAACGTAAAGTGAACACCTGCGAGTTCCACGACCCTATTTTCAAAAACGAAATCATAATACTGGCAAAGAATGTTAACAGGCTGATATTATTGATACATATATGGACACCTGCATTAGAAACTGTAAACATGTTGTTTTGCAAGCTGACGTTAACGTCACACCCGTGGAAAACACTATAAATATCTCACTAAAACAAAAAATATTATTATTCAAGTTTTACAACTCGTCTTAGCAACACATAATAACTTGAAAATTAGAATTCCTGAGTCTCAACTGAAAGCTGCATTCTCGTATGTTAATCCATCTCTGTATGTTCTGTATACCAGTACAATACATCTAATTAAAATGTGAATTTTGATTCGAATCATCTTTCTTTTATGATGGTTTGGATAGAACACCTCACAGTGTTTTACTTAAATCATTAGCCAGGTTGAGGGCTGATGTGTGCCGGTGCTTATTATTTAGTCTTTTATTGTACAGGCAAATACGTCCCGTACACCTCATACAATCACGATTAATGTTATTTTTAACATTATTGAACTTGGGGATGAAATTTGCACTATTTAATTGCCGTTTCACGAGATTAAAGATCCAAGCAGCAAAATGACATGCAATCTTAACGACGACGATAATTTGAATATAAACAAGTGATGTACGTGTGTTAGTAGCAAATAAGTAACACTCGAGTTGGTCTTCTTTCTTCCAATGTGACTTTTAGGAAATGAAATGACAATTTGAATAGGACATTGGGATGTGAAATATTCACAAAACTGTTTCAATATTAAACAGTGTGGGACTATTTATTTTATTTAATATGTTGCCAGTAAGGTAATGATATCTAAATTTAAACTTTTTCTTTTGCATAAATCAAATGGGCAAAACCATTAAGCTACGAAGGTCATGTGATATAGCCAAATCGGTGGTTTTAGTAACGTTTTAAATAATGTTAAACGGGCTATTGTTTGGCTGTAAATGCTAGAAAACAAGGAAATGCCACAGACTCAGGGACAACCGGAATTAATGGCACTATCGAAACAAAAATTCTGGGTTTGCCAAGCCAAGAAGTTTAATTATTACGTACCCGGAAAACAAAAAGGGCCGCGAAATCCCGAAAAGCGATAATCTCTGAAACGTAGACAATAATTTATCGTGTGTCCTTGATTCTAATTCGAATTTCAGCCCTAGCTGCAAAGCCTTTGTTAGGGGAGGCCTCCCTTGCCTTGCGATGCTTTGTGGATTTTTTATTTTTATAGTATTGTTAATGCCGTGGCATACAGATTTCATTCTAGACCGGTTCAGTTTCATATGTTTAAAAGGAAAAAATTATCGATAAAAACTACCAAAATATACAAGAACTAAATAACACAAATCAATCAAATAAAGTTAACACTCCGAGATTCGAACCCGCGACCTCCGGATTGCTAGTCGGATTAATAAATCAAAACGAAAATTTCTTCTGAAATCATAAGACTTGTAAGTAGGTACGTGTTTGTAAGTATACACGGTGTCCGGAAACTCGTAGTACAAGCGGGAAACTGGAGAATCTACACCACATGGGGAACCCAAAAAAACATAAAGTTTTTTGATTTGAGCATTTTCAAAAAAAAAAAAAAAAAAACCAAAAAAAAATATTTTCGGCTATTTTAGGGTTAAAGTTTTTTCTGGTGTTTAGGGTTGAATAACAGATGTTTTAACCCTGCAGAGCAGAAATATTTTATGATTACACCGGGTTAAATGAAGGGTGATTTCAAAATAATGCTTCAAATCCGAGTTTCTTCATTTGTTTTACTTTCAAATAGTTTGAATTAGTTGGGTACTTTGATCTTCAGTAATAATTTATAAGAATTTGATTAAAAAAAAAAAAAAAAAAATCAACTTCAAACTCGATTTACTCGATAACGAAAGCTCAAATAAAAAAAATATATACTACAAAATCGACTCCAAATGTGATGTAGATTCACCAGTTTCCCGCTTGTACTACGAGTTTCCGGACACCCTGTATATACCCGCCTACATAATTATAAATCATAAACACACAATTTGTACAAATAAATGTCACCAACTCAGTGTCAATTATTATTTTTTTTAATATTCTCCAGCCCGGTAGGTACAATAATATCCTGATTTGATAGCTTGTAGTGGGAACTACGATCATGCGAACTCTGGCGGGATAAAAAGGTAGTATCCAACACGGCAACCATCTTGAACGTAACAAACAAAATTTACAGAAATAATACTGTGGTACTAAACTCCACAGCAAAGACCCACTCTCATTCAAAATCACAAGAAGATTATAAGATTTAAATCTCAAATAATTTTTTTGATACAAAACATGGCGAGACGAGAATTAAAAAATATACTGACCCCAAATTCAGACTGAAATCGTAACTTTACAACTGCACTAAAAACACTTCATACCTAATACATTTACAATTCTCCAAAAATACTACATCATGTGTGTATTTATAAATATTTCATATTAGTAATACTTTAAAATTTAACATGTAAATGAATTCCCCAGCACAGGAGATCTCAGTGATGACATGTATCATAATAATAATATTTGGCCAGTTTATATAGCGCCGTTTTCGTGAAAAATTCTCTATTTGTTACAAAAAGGGAAGATACTAAAACATTTATGTATTATATTTTTATTTATTTTCACTTGTTTATTCCAGGGTGGTGCAATCCCACGAATTCCATATAATACATGGAATATAAAGTAAAAATAAGAATATTGTAAGATATAATAATAATAATAATGAAGAAAATTAAAATAAAGTAGAATTAGATAAAATAGTAAATTTAAGTAAAGTTTTAGACATCTTTGACATCAGGAATTGGCTCCATCGCTTGTAAATGAAAACCTGTCAGAAGTCCAATGCTGCCATCACAAGAGCGTTGCATCACTAGCTCGTGGCTAGTCGCGTTCTGTAGCTGGTGATCCGTTTTCTGATTTTGTGTTAATCACTAGACAATATCTGTTGTGAACCGGGTAGCATTATCATTACAAATAGCTTTGTAAACAAATCAGGGCTTATTAAAAAATACAAAAGAATACATAAATTAATCTAGATATAAAATATTACGTAAATATAGAAAAAAAATCTCAAACTTTAGTCTGAGAGTACTTATTGAGATGGGGTACCCGATAAAAAGCAATTGCATTTAAAACACTAGAAACAGTATAATAGTCTGTGTAGGTGTAAAAATAAATCTAAATTAAATAATAACACGCTCAATTGCTTAACATAAATGATGTACCAGTAATAAATACAATGCAAGGAAAGAAAAAAATGCGACAAAGAAAAAAGAGAGAGAAAAAGAGAATTCAATATATGGGAGACACATTAGAAACCATTTTCGGTGTAAAAATTACATTTACTCAAAAATTATGTTTGTTTACACGGGCGGTTTGCAAGTAACTTGGAAATGAAATTTCTATTTATGTTCATTAACCATGTATTAAAGTTATTGGTGACCGGATAAAGCAT
This sequence comes from Hesperophylax consimilis, assembly GCF_061612785.1. Classification (NCBI taxonomy): domain Eukaryota; kingdom Metazoa; phylum Arthropoda; class Insecta; order Trichoptera; family Limnephilidae; genus Hesperophylax; species Hesperophylax consimilis. The sequence continues at coordinate 28,413,475 of NC_142856.1, read as the reverse complement.
CACAACGATAATTCATCACATCTTTAAAAAGTTATATAAAGTCATGAAAAGTGATGAAACAAAAACTTTAGTAACTGGGTTAAGTAGGTTAGGTTAGGTTAAAATATTTTTTTTTATCGTTTCGAATGACTTTATATCACTTTTTAAAAGTGTGTTGAATTGTCGCCGTCTTCAATTGTTGTTCTTTTTTTATTAGATTTATTTATGACGCAATAAAATAATGTTGTATCCATATGAAAAACATTTTAAGATATTTTCCTTCCAGGAATGAACTTAATTCAACTTTACTGGCAAAGGAAACCAAGGAAAACCACGGAAGCGAGTATTCTTTCAGCTCAATTCAGTACAACAGTATGACAGGCTTAAAAAATAGACTTGTGTGAAAAATTTTTACATGTTTGCCAAGTGATTTTATTAAAAAGGTATTTCAAGAAAAAATAAGCAAGGAAGGTTGAATTAACATATACTTAAGTAGGTAACAAGGTCATATTCATAAATACTTATGAAGGCACTACGTAGTAATCCAAAATCACGTGTTTTTGGTTTGGAAATTTGATCGCTCAGAAATAATTTAAATATGATTTAATTAATTACTGCGAGTAGAACATAACAAATTATTTGAAATAATGCAGTATTTTTATAATCCCAGAATACAATGAAGTATCACGCATAAAAAACTGCTTTTAAGTTTAAAAAAACTCTTACTTACGAACCCATTTTCGGGAATTGTTTTAGTTTATAATGTGAATGTTTAGTGATATTTTTTTTCTTGCGTAAATCTAAACAGGCGGTTGGTATTAGGCGGGAATTTAAACCTTATCGCAATCTACTTAAGGCGATGCACTACGTCGTGTAATATTTTAAATGGAGCCGCTATCAATAACAGCCCTTACGTAGATGGCGATAAGGTTTAAATTCCCGCTTAACACCATCCGCCTGTTTCGATTTATGCAAGAAAAAAACATGGCCAAAAAGTGCCTTTTATTTTATTTTGTGGATGTTCAGGCATAAATATTTTTTTTCCGATCATTTTATAAATAACTTAATTTTCCACATTATACAATAAAATCATAACCGAAAATGGGTTCGTAAGTAGGAGATTATGAACTTTAAAGCAGTTTTCATAGGCCTTTACATTATTTTTTTCTGGGCTTATAAAAAGACTTATCTAAAAAATACTCGATCATTTCAAAGGCCAAGATGTATTCTACTCGCAGTATTTAATTAAAGCACCTGAAACATTTCTAGGCGACCAAATTTTCAAACCAAAAACACATGATTTTGCATTACTACGTATGGCATCGCCTTAAGGATGACTCCTAGCAACGCCAGTACAAGTCAGCTAGTACTCGTATATACATACATATATACATTTACCAGATTATTTATTTAATTTCTGTCCTCAAAATATTAATATGGAATCGCGTGAACTGCTTACTGAATTCACCTAGATTTCGCCGTTAAATCCATATTTTCAGGTTCTATAAATTTGGTACATTATGACAAGCGATCGCTCCAAACGTTTTTGCATGCTTGCCATAATTTGCTAAAAATCGCTCGAATGGATAGTCAAGCAGGTTTTATAAAAGCGTTTATAAGCTATATCGCAAAGAAAACTGTTTTAAATCACTTTGGTAAGCTGACGGCACTTTAAACTTTCAAACCGATTATTTGCAGTTCTACGAAACTATTTGACTGCTTATTCCAGCATCAATAACAAACTTCACCCACAAAATGCAGAAATCAACTGCTGTTTACGATAGAAAATATACCATACAAGGAGACGAAAGGCTGTTAATGTATTTATTACATAGTTAGGAAATATATAGACGACAACATGTGTTTTGGCTTGGCGGCGCGCGTGCGAGAATTGATTTATTTTCTTTAGAAACTGATTAAGTTTTTTTATGTGAAACCGCACAAGGTGTCCCAACTGCTCCCAACCGTCTGGAGCAAGTGAGACTTTGGCATCCCCAATTGGGGAACGTTGTAAGTTTGAAGGTAGTGGGGAGAGAAAGGAGATGGGAAAGAAGAAAGTTGAGAAATCTGGTCACCAAACACGGACAAAGCCATCAAGCAACCTTTCAATTCTGAATGGTGGTCTTTTTTTTAAATTTTATACTATAGAAACAAACAGTACATGATTTACAGAGATGAAACAATATACAGGAATAAGATATTTCATGTTGGGTACCAATGATATGTTTCTTTGTAATGTCTGCTAAATGGTATGTTTATTCCTTAATTACCAGGTGACGTGTGTAGTTTATAGGTGTGTGTATGACGTGTGTAATGTATGTGTGTGTGTGTATGTCTGTAGTTTAAATTATTGACATGATGCCACGTTTGAATTTGGGCAGTGAATCCGAAAAAATGTCAATATTAGAGTTAAGACAAATATTATTTAGAGTATTAAGAGCTCGGTTAATTGGCGAATTAGATGCTGCATCGATACTGATAGTATCTTCCACTATGGAAGATGTCGTAAATATACTATGTATTATTTTTAATGAGTAATTTTCGAAATAACACAAATGAATTATATAAAATTTACTTGCAGACACCGGGATTCGAACCTGCAACCTTCAGCTTGTTAGTCAAGAGCCTTACCCCTCGACCACGGAGGTTGTCAAAAATTAAGTTTATGTATCGTAGACTATTATTATATTAAGTGGCTTGACACTATCATAAGCTGTCATAAGCTGCTAATGAAGATTACCTAAATTCAAAATAACCAAAATTTAGGCCATGGTGGTTGATAAAAAGATTAAAAAATGTTGAATCCAGAGTTCTTCCCGTTCTACGAGAAGAAAAATGTTAATACTTATATATAATATCAACATTTTCAACATAAGTTACTGAAAAATACTTTTATTTACATTAGTTTTAGGGATTCATACGAGCGTGAGTTTGTCTTTGAAAAAATTCTGACACAAAATAAAACTTTTTCTGGGGACGGAACCAGTGTAGATCGAGCGTGCGGAAGCTGCTTCTGTAGGGTACCTTCACGCGAAGGTGTTTCAAAAAGTAAATCGTCCATCCCTATGAGATCATAACTGAGAGCTTTACTTTACCATCACAAATTTTTCTATTAATTTTATTTTAGCCATGTTGTATATCGATGTTTACAATTTGTTATTAATTAAATTCATACATTATAATTTTTTTATTATTTATTGAATTTTATTTACAATACAGCGTGAATCTATAATATTGAATTTCTTTGTACAGTAAACTATTTTGTGTGTTGGCTTTTCATTCATTAGGTAGTACTAATTTCGTTGCAAGTTCTTGTATTATGTTTGTGAATATCCTTGTTATATTTAGATAATTTTCTTTGAAAAGTATTTTGATAAAAGGTTGTTTATTATTTCATCTATAAATATCATCGTGGTCAAGGTATACATATGTTTCACTTTATTATTTTTTTTACTAATGTTTATAAGACAAGGTTTTATGCATAGCATAAAGGATAACAAGTAATTATAAGCAATAATTAGTCGCCTGAAATATCTATACAAATTGAAAATATCTCCCGAGTAAAAATAAATGCCGCCAACGGGAATTGAACCCGTGCCTTCTGATGTCGATGTCTCATCATGTGAAACGGGTTCATATTTATTATTTTTTTTATATAATACAATATTGATTACATTTTATGATTTTGACTGTCCAACTAGGAAGTATTCCCGTTTCAGGACAGTCAAATTTACAGGTTTCAAGTTAATTTTCACGGGATATTTCAGGCGACTAATTATTGCTTATAATTATTTGTTATCTCTTTCACTGTTTAGTTACTGTTGAAAATCTATTTCGCCTAGGTATTATTTTCATTGCTCTATCTTGGAGATTTTGATTTACATAAGAAAAAAAATCGTCGAGCAGTAGTTAAAATGTGGAGCAATAATGAGTTGTATTTAATGATTGTAGTTTTTCTGGATTTTTTCGAATTCTTCCCAAAAAAGAAATCTTCTTTCCAATTTTATTTTGTGTATACTCAGCAAGCTTGTTAAAGGTTAGTTTGGAATCTAATATAACTCCTAAGTATTTCATATGAGTACCATGTTCTATGATTTCACCATAAATTTCAATTTTAAATTCAATGCGTGTCTTATTATGTCAAATTATCATACAATACGGAATTTATTCGTAATGAGAGATAATTTGCCAGTGGAATCGCAATAAGAAGAACGTATGAAGTACTTGTTCGCCGCTTTATTATTTGGGTCCCTTCTGAACAGAAACATATCCTGGAAATAGAAAGAGTGCAAAGATGTTCATGCGTTACCTTTATATGAGGGAATATACATATTATCCATTCCTAAATCCGTCCTTGTTCGATTTTAACACCTTTAGAGCCCGAGGAAATTTTTTTTAGGAAAAATATTTTTAAGTTAATCTCTGGAACTGTATGTGAAAAATCACAAAAAGATAGGTCACATCTAGGACTCGAACCCAGGACTCTCGCCTTGCCGGGGCACCGCTCTACCAACTAATGGCATAATACCAGCTAATCGGATCCTATCTCATACTTCGTATAAAAACTAGAAACATTATCTTCATTTTCTCACCGCACTGTTTTATTGGCTGCTATATTTATATATGATCGCAAGATTCAACACGAACTAAATGCAATCTAGACAGTGTCTTGGATAAATGTATCCTATTTTTATTTTAATGTTCGACATCTATTGACTTTTCTGCAAGTTTAGGATGAATATTTTTATTTTTGGAATAACTGAATGAGTAAAACCTCAAATTGTAATATTTAATTCTTCTTCTTCTTCAATGGCGCTACAGCCCATTTCGAGCCTTGGCCTCCTTTAACATGAGCCTCCACCGCCCTCTGTCCTCGGCCGTCGTCTTCCAATCTGCAACATGGAGTAGTCCTCTGGCATCTTTCCTGACATCGTCCTCCCATCTCAGCCTAGGTCTGCCCGCCTTTCGTTTGCCTCCCGGGTGTCCTGTTAAAACCTTCTTTGGTACACGTGTGCTTGGCATTCGGTGCACATGTCCGGCCCATCTTAGTCTTTGGAGCCGTAAATGAGTAGAGAGTAAATAAATATTTAATTATTGAAGACAATATTAGCAAAATTTTAAACAAAAAAAGACGGTCACATCTTCACACTTGACCCCGAAGCTCCACCACTTTCTTATACGAAGTATGATACAGTTAAATATGACCGAAGGATATAGGGTCCCATTAGTTCAGTTGATATCAGTCAAAAATATTACCGCAGACCAACATTTAATTTCCATTTTCACTCCAAATAATGTCAGGAATCACCGGTTATAGTAAGTCAAGTACGTCCCTTAACACCATGTATGCAAAAATGGAAATTCAGAAACAAAAAAGATTTAAAAATACTATGTGCCCAAAAAAACACTCAATGTCTTACTTTCGTCTCGCGTCTCGCGTTTCCGTTGCATTAATAATGTCCCAGAGAAGCTGGAAATACTAATTCGCTAGAATAAGTCAAGGGGTTGGAATCAATTACTGAGCACTGTGCTCTAGACATTTTCACGCCCCGGCAATCTTTTCGAACAAAAAAATCAATTATGCATTGTTTAAGCTCCGCACCGAGCGGAACGGAGCGGCATCGGACAAGCGTTTGAGACGCAAATGAACGTTCGATAAATTTGGTGTACACTAAGGAACTACTTTAGGACCTCTTTTATTAAGTATTTACATCAAATTTAAGAATTCACATCAATCGATCTGTGTACCAGCAATCACTTTGGCATTTTTTGATATTTGAAGGCAGAAACAGGAAAGAAGTAGGTATGTACTTTACAAAACAAAGATGATATAAATAAGCTAAAACTGTGGTTAGAAAGAAAATCAAAGTGACAGGGACAAAACGTTTTTGCAATGAAATCAAAAACTAATACCATTTAGTCAAAAGAGAATTAATGTTTATTTAAAATAATTATTTGAAACGGGCATACAGCAAAGCAAAAAATAAAATTTGCAACAACTGAACCATCGGGGAGATCAGAAGTGATCAACTCACGACTGATAAGGATGTTAAAAATAGCAGACCTTGACCTAAAATAGGACATATTGAAAATACGGAAAAGAGGAACATACTCAGCAATGATTCAAATAAATAGTAGCCATAATTACAAAAATGGTTTAAATAGTAATTTTCAAATGGCTAGAGAAATGGATATTAGTACATTGTTGATAACCCCTGATCTAAAGTATTTCTCAGCAATATGTGTCGCAGTAACTGGTACGATATCCACGCTTAGGTATTTAAAAAATCTTAAATTAAATTAAATTATTTTTAGCACGACATTCCAATGTACACCAACTTGTGATTGGGGAGAGATATTCGTAAAGATTTAACTCGGAAACTTTGGTTAAAAATTGAATAGTAGTTTAAATTTTAAATGATGGTGTAGTGTCCAAAGCATTTTGGGATGTGTTATAGGTAGGAAGTACAAAGTTGATTTTAGTTCAGCTAATATTTTTTATAGCTATTGTATTATTTTAACTATTCAGATCGGGACAATGATGTAGAATGATGGTTTAAAAGGCTGTACGGAGAGACAAAAATTAAAAATGTCTTGGGTTGATATGAGGACGGAAGGAAATTGTTTCTGAAAGAATAGAGAAGAAATTCTAAGTTCTGTTCACAAAGAAATGAAGAAAAAGCGTAGAATGGCTAAAACGGAACGAAAAATATAACTTTTGCATCTAAAGAAAGACCACCAAGTAAAAGGACGCCAAGCAGGATACGGATATCCTGTCTCAGAGACCAGTGAGATGACTTTACAAGCTTACCTAGCTGAGTTTTTATTCATAACAAAGCATTCATTCGTGAGCTTGTACGTATAATAGCATTCAAATTGATAAGAAGTACAAGTTGAGTTGTGGAACAACCTTTGATTTTCAAAATACTTTCACATTAAAACTTAAATATTTTTTATAACAATACTAGCTCAGACCGGTGATTTTTCATTGGTTTGTAGTCTGAATTCTCGCTAGATCCGTTCCAATTTTTAAAAACACAAATAATTTTCTTCAAACAATCAGTTCCAATATTGTAAAGGACACTTAAATTCAAATCAAATTTGAGTTCATCGAACCAGATTTTACACAGGAATAACAATAATCACCGACAGCCTAAATTAGCATGTTTGATAGCAGAAATCGGATTGAAGCAGCAAAAACTCACGAACGGGTTGTGAAAATTCAACTGGTTTTTTTTTTTCTGTCCGGAAAGCCTTGGTCAACACACCTTTTTTAACTTGCAAAATAATTACCAGCATGAAGTATTATATAATGTTTTTATCCATTAAAATCGTTAAGAACTGACAGTATGTCATTGAACAATAGCCGAAAATGTGACGAATTATCTGACGAAGGCGCGTAATATCTGCTTTTGCATAGGAATGGAAAGTTAAATAATTAAGTAAGTCTGCACTTCGGTGAATAACGGAGACCTCTATGATACAAGGTGGTACACAATTACACGTCAAATAAAACGTCTTACGACTGTCACACTCTGAAAGCTCTCAATTCGAACATTGTCAAGATAATTAAAAATGACAAGAACAAGTAGATGGGTTTTTAATGAGTCTATTCGGGGTGAAGATCCGTTTCAAAATTAACTGTGATTAAAACCTCATTAAAAATTAAACGATTTGATTATAAAATAGAATAGTGACAAAACTGAACATTCAAGAAAAGCGAAGAAAAAGAACAAACAAACAAATAAACCTAACCTTATATAAAGCCAACCTATTATTTTATCACATTCTGAGTTTACACTTGTGACACATTTAGGTCGGGTTGTTTCACAGAATTTGAACAATTTATCAAATTAATTTATTTTCAAGTTACGTGAAGGTTCAACTATTTTTCTATCTGTCTACAACGTACATGTCAATTCGCAATGACATTTGACGCCATTTTCAAAAATTATAGCACATTCACTCAATGACATTACTTTTGCCACATCTTGTAAACATTATGAATCAATGATACAGTCATAACTTTGTCTAAGAATAACTCATCGGTGATTTTTCTACGTTTATATAAAGCAATGTGATTAAATTATAACTGATTATATTAGATGATAACTCAAGCGATATGACAGATTTTTAGTATTTTTTTATGTTTTCAATACGATCAATATAAGTTTGATAGTGGGGATTCCAATAACTTAAAAAACAAATTGTGATCTACCATAATGTATGACGTGTATAGCGAAATAAGGGTGTGCAGCATGGTAAATGACTTTGCAATGCGTAAAATAAATCCCATTTGTTTAAAAACCTTTTCTAAAAATTGTTCTACGTGATCCATATTAGCATATAGTAAAACTCCAAGAATTGTGATTTTTTCTACTCCTTCCAAATGGTAAATGGTTTAAATAATATGTTTAATAAATTGGGTGTCTTTTTCGTCCAAAGGTTACAACATTACATTCATCAATTATTCTTACAATGATTTTTTTGCAGTACTGGTTAATTCTGTTTACGTCTTCTTATATGATACACATCATAAATTTTTAAAGCAATTTATTGGCTTCCAGCAATTTTAGCCTCCGCCTTATTCCGAACGCCCACTTAACTGCTAACATCGTATTATTTACGTAAGAAAAGTCCTACCACGACTGCAAGAAACCCCTTAAATGGCGTTTAAAGAACACGCAACCATTTTTTTGAAAGCTATATTTAGAACCAAATTTGGGTTTCACAATTAAACCGCTGATGCTCCAATTGCGTGACCCCACATTTAGAACGGGAATCATGTCATCATCTTAATGTATAAGCAAAAAAATCTATATTTATATGGTTAACCTCTTTAGTACCGTGACAACAAGTTAACACGACACAAAATTCAAATAAAAGAAACAAATGTGAGTGGGTAATCTAGAATCGCGGCATATTAAATACAGCTGTTATCCATTTAGTTTAATGCCTCTGGACATGGGAACTTTAATTAGCTTTCAATGTGCCATCCACTGAAGAGATAAGCCGATAGAAGTGTGACGTGGGAGTGTGCGTGTGCCAGAGATAAATCTAAAAATTTCTTACTACTGGTGAAAATAATGACATATTTTCATTTATCGGAATTCTTTCTCGAACATATAATAAGTTTTTAATGTCTTATGTAAGCTGGCGACACTAGCTTTAATTCAAAGCGGTGTAGATCACTTCTATGGATTATTTCTTCACTTACGGAGTAGCAGATCTCTGCAAGTATTTTCTTTTTATTATTATTGTGACAGCTGTTTCGGCGTTCAGTGCCATTTTTAAACAGTGCGAAAATGGAATCGAACGCCGAAACAACTTGCACAAAAATAAATAAAACTAAAATACTCACAGAACTTAATAATTTAATAACATTATTACAAAAAACAAATACAACAATCATCACAAGTCTGACATTTGTCATTTCGCTCCCTATTAATCTTATATTTTCTTCTAAAAACATCGACCCTTATCCTACAATTTTTATACCAGCTGATAATATTCATAGAAGTGCATTAAAATACGAAAGTGAGTGCTTGTCTGGAGTGTAAAAAGTGCTAAATCTAGAGTTTTAGTTATTCTTCAAAAATCTTCAAGCTACCCACAGTATTGTAACATATTGCAGCCACAAGCCAAACATAAAATGGATTCAACATGCAAATATTGCGTTAAGCATCTGAAAGTGGCTGAGTGTATAAAGTGTTCAACCTGCAAATGCACCATCCATTTCGAATGCGCTGATATTCCGGCAAGTGTTTTTAAACGCATGTCGCAAGGTAAAAAAGATGCGTGGGAGTGCAATAATTGTATCCAAACCTTGGACAATTTAGATACCCAATCCTGTTCTTCAGATCAAAGCAACGTACTCCTAACTGTTGAGATTAGAAAAATGACGCTACAAATAGAAAAAATGAGCAGTAAAATGGCGGAATTCGAAAAAGTCATCATTTATAATAATAATGTCATGGAAGATTTTTCAAGTAATATGAAATCTATAAACGAAAAATTAGCTAAAATTGATAAGCTAGAAATGGAGGTCTCAGAATTAAAACAAAAAGTTTACATGTTAGAGAGGGGAAACAATGAAAGGGACCAGGAACTTCTATCCACCAATATAGAAATACATGGAATTCCTGAGACCACCAACGAGAATCTACCTACCATGATGTCGAATATCGCAACAGTCATTGGATGCCCTCTCCATCAAAGCGACATTGAATACGTTAGCAGAATCAGTAAGCGCCATCGTAAACAAGCCACGACAGATGGACGTCCGGGTAACATAATCGCCAAATTCACCTCCCGCAAGAAGAAGGACGAATTCGTCGCAGCCATCAAAAAAAGAAAAGGAATCACTACCAAGGCCATCGGGATGGTTGGAGCTGACCAGAGGATCTTCATCAACGACCATCTCACGCGGAAGAATAAATCTATATTGAGGTGCGCTAAAGCATTTAAAAACGAACACAACTATCAGTTTTTATGGATAAGAAGTGCAAAAATCTACCTACGGAAAAACGAAACATCACCACCCATACACGTCTCATGCGAATTACAGCTAAAAAACCTTGTCTAACTACCATTGCAATGTTAAACCACCTATCCTCCGATAACTACTATTTTTTTCGTATTTTTTTCATAATTTTTTCAATATCACCCTTTTTACACTAACCCCACATGCTAATAATTACACTAACTGCTCACTACTACATTCTATAATATACTCACTCACTTTAATTCATAATAATAGTATGTTGTGCTTTGCTAAGCCCAGTGGACTCATGACTAATATCATAACTCTAGAATATAATATTCTTCAAATATATTCTACAGAAACCGAACATAATAATGTAATTACCGAAAATTCGCAATGCATGATTCATTAATAATTTTTTATCAAAATTCAAGAGGTTTGCGCTCGAAAACACAGGAATTTCATCAAAATATACTGCTCAATAATTATGACTCGATCTTCATTACGGAAAGTTGGTTGGTTGATAGTATCCGATATGAGGAATTATTTGATAATCGCTATTCTGTTTACAGAAATGATAGAGATATACACCGCACTAGTAAATCAACTAGCGGAGGCGTACTCATAGGAATTAAAAAAGAATTTTTTGTTACCCCCCGCTCTTGGAAATCAGACGCTGAGGATATCTTGATAACTGTCAATACATCAAAATCGAATCGTCATTGTTATAATATTCATATGTGCTGCGTGTATTTACCTAGCGTCGGTCCAAAATTAACATCATCAGAAAGATTAGCATTATTTACTAGTCATACCAATACAATTTCTGACTTAACAATCCGTTTTCCCAATGACAAGTTTTTAATCATTGGCGACTATAACATGCCCAATATCGAATGGAATAATCAACAAATGCCAATTAATAGAGATCAATGCGCACTCGCGTTACTTAACTGCTTATCTTTTGCAAATTTAACCCAATTTAACCATTTACCTAACAAATTCGGTCGAATTCTGGACCTCGTCTTCTGTAACACTTCAGTTAATGTGTCGCTTGCCGACCACCCATTAGTTAAAGAAGATGCTCATCATAAATCATTGATTGTAGAACTAGAATTTCCATCCACTATTGCAACCCTCTCAACTCCTCGAACAATAAAATTATTCCATAAAGCAGATTATGCAGAGATCAATGAGAGACTGAAAGAAACCGACTGGTCAACCGTTATAAATGCACCGGATGTAAATACAGCGTTAAATTCGTTTTATGTTATAATTGAACAGATTATCGAAGCGTTTATTCCTAAGAAAGTTGTGAAATCTGGAAAATACCCACTATGGTACACGGCAGCCTTAATAAAAATAACAAACGAAAAATTAAAATTCTTTAGAAAATGGAAGCGCCATCGGAACCCCCTTGATTATCTTTCATTTTCATTGCTTCGCAAAAGGCAAAAAACAGTCGCTTCAGCAGCTTACAAAACCTACATTTCTACGATAGATTCCGGTATACAGCATAATGTTAAAAAATATGGTCCTACGTCAATTCTCAAAGAAAATCTCCTGCCATCCCTGATCATATGATTTACGGTGAAAAAACTGCTAATGACAGTAGAAGAGTAGCCAACTTATTTTCTGAGTATTTTGGATCTGTATTTTCGAATGCTCAACCTGCACATACAAGCAATGCCAGTTTTTGCTCTAATTCAAATAGAATAATCAACTCAATCGAGATCAATGAAGACATCACATTCAAATACCTTAAGTCCATTGATATCAAAAAGGGACCAGGGGATGATCAACTTCCAGGGATCTTCATAAATTATTGTAGTAAACAATTGACACCCCCCATTTTTGCTATTTTCAAACTATCGTTATCTGAAGGAACATTTCCCGACAAGTGGAAAACAGCCTTGATTACCCCAATATATAAAAATGGCAGTAAAAATGATGTCTCGAACTATCGACCTATATCCAAATTACCAATACTAAGTAAAGTATTGGAAAAAATTGTTTACGATCAATTATATTCTACTATCTCACCCTCACTCTTAAATAATCAACACGGCTTCATCAAAAATCGCTCCACAACTTCAAATCTTGCATTTTTTACAAATTTTCTTCATGCTCAAATGGATATGCGATGCCAGGTAGATGCCATTTATACGGATTATTCTAAAGCATTTGACCGTGTTAATCATTATATTCTTTTACAAAAGTTAATAGGTCTAGGAATTCTCGGTGACCTCTATAGATGGATCGCATCATACGTCAATAATCAGCACCAAATCACGGTTGTCAATGGTTTTGCATCTTGCTTAACGGAAATCGTCTCAGGTGTGCCCCAGGGGTCGCATCTTGGACCACTCTTATTTAATATTTATATAAATGACATTTACGTTTGCTTTAAAAATAGTTACTTTGTTTTATACGCGGATGACATGAAAATTTATAAAGCTATACAGTGTTTATCCGATTGTATGGAATTGCAAAGCGATCTTGATAATTTGTGCATATACTGTGAATCAAATTTATTGTCCTTAAACATATCTAAGTGTCACTCGATTACATTTACTAGAAATAAAAACAAAATCATCTATCCATACAACTTGAATAACAAACCTTTACAACCTATGTCTACGTGTAAAGATCTAGGTGTTTACTTAGATAGCAAATTAATTTTTGACAAGCACATTGAACACATTATTTCAAAATCCTACAGAATGCTAGGTTTCTTATTAAGAATATGCAAAGTTTTCAAAAGTGCTAAAACTCTGAAAATGTTGTTTTGTTCATTGGTCAGAAGTCCACTGGAGTATGCTTCCACAATATGGAATCCTCAATATAAGGTATACATAGATTTAGTAGAAAGTATACAGAATAAATTTTCGAAACATTTACTCAAGAAATACAACAATACTACAAATAATATGTTAACTTTACAAAAAAGACGCACATTGTCAGACCTGTTGTTTCTACATAATCTGCTAAATAATAAAATAGATAGTCCCGAATTGCTATCCGTAATTGGTTTAAATGTTCCAACGAGGCGTACCAGGCACACTACACTATTTCATATTGAAGCCAACAATACCAATGCAGCAAACAATTCAGTTATTACTCGCGCAATCACAACATACACCCATTACGAAAAATTACTACATTTAGACATCTTTCATGATTCCTTTCTAACATACAAAACTAACTTATTAAATTTCTTAGCATGACATATTTCAAAAATATTTTCACATCATTTTTCAAAACTCCTATTTATTAACAGTCAATTACAATTCGTTAGCTTATTATAATTCTTGTTTTCAATTCATTTATTATTTTTATTTTTATCCACACACTTCCTTCCTTTTATAACAATCTCAGGCGAAATTACGTAATGATATTTTATGGACATACGTAATAGGTACTACAACTATGTAATAACTAAAAATATCTAATTGTATCTAATTGTACTGTGTATGTCTTAACAAATAAATAAATAAATAAATTTGATTTGCATTATTTTTTTATAAAAACTAAATGGAGTTCTACTAGTTCTAGTTTCTAGTTCGAGAATTAAACACAAAAATAATCAATAATAATATATATGAATCTCCCTTCAACCTATGTTCCTGCAGGTGACCGGATAAATCATCAAAATGATAATTCATCACATCTTTAAAAAGTTATATAAAGTCATGGAAAGTGATGAAACAAAAACATTATTAACTGGGTTAAGTAGGTTAGGTTAGGTTTAAATCTTTTTTCATTGTTTCTAATGACTTTATTTCAATTTTTAAAGGTGTGTTGAATTGTCGATGTGTTGATTTATCATGGAACCGATCCTGCATTCCCATACCCGATTACCTGTCCCTGTCTGACAGTGTTGACACCTACATCAGTGATATTGCAACATTGTATTGCACATGACCAGTCTGTTATGAAAACCTGTGCAGTTAAATGTTATGTGCTCCTAATTCGAGTCTATTACGATAACTTGTGCACTGATCACCCGCAGTGTCTCTCAAAGCCATAATATAAATTTGCAACAAGACGTATACCAAAGACCAGGGGTAAATCAGAATCACTTTACAATTCGAATGTGTCAAATATTATGTGCAGTCCACAATATAATCACAAATTGATTCATGTACAATATTTTCGACTCCAATAATGCTAAAAAACTCACATTATTAACTGAAAGCAAATGTATTTATTGTCATAAAAACGTTCAAAGAGTTCCTTCAAAATCACATAAGAATACTAATGAAGTTACACTATAAAACGCCAAAATTTTTTATGAATCTGTGAATTATCTATTGCTAAATATAAACTTTTAGTAAGATGCATCCTTTAATCCCTCTGATTCGGTTGACTGGCAGAAGATGCAGCATTAAGACGAAGAGTTTCCTTTTTGCCGTCTTTAATATTGGGAGCAAAAATCTTTTGCATTCATAACATAATTATAAATCTTCTATCTGGTCCCCTCACTTTAAAATCCAAACCAATATCATTGAAAAAATTCAGTATAATGTCTAAGGACGGGTTGTTTCAGAGAATTTGAACAATTCATCAAATTTCACAGATAATTCAAGGACTGTGAAAGGTTCTATTATTATTACTTCAGTTCTGTGAAGCAATTGGCCCATGTTGATATAATAACAGAACTTCAATAGGACTTTCACAGAACTTAAAAATTAACTTGATGAATGGTTCAAATTTTCTGAAACAATCCGTCCTAAGATATATTAACTATAAACTCGCTCTACCAACAGAAACTATAAATTACAACCACTTGATGAAATGATTAAAATTATTAAAACTCTCGATTTATAGACAGCCCTGATTTATTGAGTCAAATCACCTTCATACCAACATACCAACGAGAACTATTCGATCGAAAATCGTTTTAATTGCAACAACAATTCAGGATCAGGACTGAGTCACTTAGATACTCGCTTGCACCCAAATTGCATGCAGTTGGCACCACATTCGCAGAAATCGTAGATGTGTTCAACAGAACGGAATATAGTTACAAGAAGGCTATAATAACATATCTCAATACATAATACTTTTCTTCTGAATGGGTTCTGTATAATTTTAAATGAAAATTTTACCTTTGATTACTGTTACACTGAATTATTATGCACATATTATAATGTCTTTGTAAAAGTATCTACGGTCGTATTTTTTATATTTTTTATATATTCAATAATATTGTTATTGGGTTTATAAAAACAGTTTATTTTTAAACAAGTTCTGCTGTGTAATTATTATTACACGTGACAGCTGTTTCGCCCTCTGAAGGCATTATCAAACTGTCAGAAACTGTCAAACAGTTTGATAATGCCTTCAGAGGGCGAAACAGCTGTCACGCGTAATAATAATTACACAGCAGAACTTGTTTAAAAATAAACTGTTTTTATAAACCCAATAACAATATTATTGAATAAATAAAAATAAAAAAAATACAATGGAGTTCTACAAATTAAACTTAATAACAATAAATACGGGCGCATAATATCTCTAAATAGTATAAAATAAAGTTGCTATCCGCACCTGTCGGTTTGTGCGCTTAGTTCTTCTAAACTACGCAACGAATTTTGATAGGGTTTTTCCTATCATTTAGAGAATTTCTTCCGGAAGGTTTACATATATGATACATGCATATTATATTCATAGAAAGTAGAGAAAAGTCTATGTTTTATAATCAAGTCGTAAAATTATATTTTAGGGCTAAACCTCATGAGATACTTTATTTAACGCCCAGAGGGCTTTTACATGTAGGTGGTACAATTTTGATGACAGACAATTTTGAAACATGAGAAAGAAATAATAAAAATAAAATTACATTAAAAAATAATATATGCAAGAAACAAAAATAAAAAAACAAGAACACAAATTAAAAAATACAGCGATTTGACTGGTTTACAAAAATACAACTTTCATTTAGGAATAGTGTTGAAATAATATATATATATATATACATATAGATTCATCAAAATAATGAACTACGGAATTGTATTTCTTAAAAAGGCATACAGAAAAGTCCACGATGGCATATGTCTATCTCCCAAGGATAACCCCCAGCAACAAAGGGTTCACGTTATGTTACATAAATAAATAAAAGAAAAAACACTGACCAGAAAAATATATCGAAATGGTCTAATGCCTAAAGGTGGCGTTCCCACGTGGTACCCGATGGTTCGAAGTTAAGAGTCCAAATGGATTGTTCCACCCAAAGATATTAGAAGAACGAGATATGCTATGTTGGCCGCCGGACCGTAGCCGGAGTACTACCTAATTAGGGTACTTTGAACGGTATCGGGACGTGTACGCACAGAAATCTGTTCTATGTATTAGTGCGGATACCTTAGCGCAAGCGAAGGTGTGCAGTAGTATTGGTGAACAAAACCGGCGACACTCGGCAAAACAATTCCACTCAGTACGAACTGCGCATAGCACATCTCGTTCTTCTAATATCTTTGGTTCCACCTGTACTTTTTGTTGTGTCCGATCAATTTTTCAATCTAACAATGGCATCATAAATCAACTAGCTACACTTTGAAAAAACTTTGGTATCTAATATGGCAAAACATAATCTTCAAATCTTTTATGAAATTTATAAATAGAACGACCTCTTACGAATTTAGCAAAGAAAATAAATATTGAAGCCGACAGGATATAATGCACTAGTTTTATTCTGTCTGGCGTTAATTTTTTTTAATTAGTCTTGGAACAAATTCTCGTTAACTTTGAAAAAGTATTTTTATTTTTATCTGGCTGGCAAAAATATTATTCACAAAGGGAAAACCTTAAGACGACACAACTAATAACGGGGGTTCACTCGAAGCTCGCATTTTAATTAATTCGGACGGATTCATAATGATAATATACATTTTTTTGGAGCGATCCCGACGGATGTAAGGTATTTATATTGAATATTATTAAAAACAGTTACTTTCCATTAAAATATATTTTATAAAATGGTTTGATCATTTAATGAATTAGCTGTAAGCAGCAGATTTTAATTTTCTAGGCGATAAATTATTAACTTTCCGAGGGATCCCTCTAGAAACATCTGAGATTTTAGTAATACGTTCATCAAAAATGATAAAGATCATTTTTTTAGGCCTGTTAGAGCAAATTCGACCGTAGGTCCGTCCATTACGCCGGGCCGCGTGTCGAAATTATTTGTACACTACTTCATCACTTATTTCGTTAAGATTCCCTTTTTTATTGTAGAGATTTGCCAGGGTATTTTCATCACTAGGTCTGTCCAATACACCAGGTCGCGTCACATATTTCTGTGCACGGCTTCTTCACTTACGTCGTTAAGATTCCGACTTTTAGGGTATTGTCTCGTCTTAACAAATTTTAATTATTACGTGGGAAGGTTATGAATTCAAACGGGAGATACTTTTATAAAGGTGAAAGACTGTACAACATATTTGAAAACATTCACTTTTTTCTGTTCAAATGTAAAATACTGGAATGAAAATTTATAAACGAATTGGTAATTTTATCAAACATTTACGGTCTTACTAATAAACGACCGCGTATGTGAAAACCTTACTAATTGAAACTTAAAACAGAAACTGACAAAAATAATTCATGGTAAGATATACAGGGTGTATCGGCACTAACCCGACACACTTTAACTAGCTATTCCTTAGCACATTTAGAGTAAAAAATGTTATGGGCACTTTGCTGTCCGGTAGCATTTTTTTTTCAATTAAATAAAAAAAAAATTCCACACTACATCACTGTCATTGGCATTGATTTTCGTGTTCAACAGCTGTTATAAGCAAGTATGTCGAAAAGCGTCTTCGCTCTTTCGCACACACTAAATAATAATAGTTAAAAATGAGACGAATGGTGCCGTGCCATTTCGTTGTGATTGTAAAAGTGTGCCAATGTAGGTACACACGTAGATTATTCAACGGAATTCGAATAAAATATTGCCAGATGGGTTTTCAAACTTTGACAAAGAATAAAACAGTGGTGACATGTGGTGAAAATATGAATAGTAATTTTTTTATTAAAAAAAACGTTACCGGACAGCAAAGAGCCCATAACATTTTTTACTCAAAATGTGCTAAGGAATAGCTGGTTAAAGTTTGTCGGGTACGTGCCGATACACCCTGTATACATTGCTTATCCAGTCAAAGGGGGTTATTTATCTGTTGTATAAAACTTGAAATAATAATAATTTCTCACCGAATTTCGGAATTTTTGCAAGATATTTTAAATGTTATGTATATTGTCTTCATGAAGATGTAAAAAAAAACATTTTAGAAACAAGATAAAATCATGTTTTAGATTTTGTATTTGAAACACACTTTCATATTTAAAAAGTGCAATATTTTAATTTCTAACATGAAAAAAAAAGATTATCACAAACATTTTTTAGCAAAACGACGAAAAATTTCACAAAATTCAAAACACACTGTTCTATTATATAAAGAATTTGTATATCAGTGTTATAATATAGTATAATTATGATTGATGTGGGCGAATCAACCTTTAATTGAAAAAGGGCTGCAAGTTTCATGATTCCAGAGCTCAATTTTCGAGTTAGTATTTGCTTTATACTCAAGGTATCATTTAACAATGTCACAGTATGTACTGAATTCTGTAATAATTACTACTTTAACTACTTCCAGCATTGACTACTGTATACCACAATATTACTGTTAAAAACTACATTACATCGACTTTAATTCCACTCCGTATCTCATTTATTCTACCATTCAAATTACTCTCTAAACACTCCTGGCACTAATAAGAACAACCTTTGAGTTTTGCGAGCACAAACGTACGCAGGCTAAAGGGCAGACAGTCACACTATAAACAAAAGAAGTGCCTGAACGAACGCTAACCAGATTTTCAAAATAGGATTTTTAGATTTAGTGTTGGGTATTTACTGGAAAACTTATCCAGCAGAACAGGTGTTCTGAAAATTTCAATTGCCTAGGGACAGGATTGTTCGTAACTTTATTATTTTATTCCCTCTAAACTTTCGGCGTGAATTTTTACAGACAATGTTTCTTTTTGAGAGCAAGCTTCGATGCGTAGGATTATATTAAAATACGTATTTTGAAATGCCTAGACATAATGGGATGCCTAAATTCTCATCAATAAATTGAAAAGTAAAGTTGTTTCCATAAATATACATAATATAATAGGAAACAAGTACAATATCCAAAATATATAAGTATAACCTATAACAGATTTGAACCGATAGAGTGAAATTTATATCTTTTTACATGTATTAATTTCAGAAAAAGAATTGATATTCGTGTCATAGATTAAGATTTTTTTTACCTCGGTAAAGGTATAGGGATTGGATTTGCTATATTGTCAATTAGAATGAGTAAATGTTAAACAATATTTTTTTCTATTGGTGCCCTTTTTTACTCATTTAAAGTACGCTCTAGCGTGTTTAAATCGCACTTTATGGAACGCGCGTTTTTTAAAGTTACCAAGGCAACATCAACAAATCAACAAAATGTGAAGTCTAAAATGTCAACTTTTAACTATAAATCTGATAGGAATATTTTAAACGTCAAATAAAACATTACAAATGTTTCAAAAATTTTATTCAAATGCTTTGTACTGTTCCGACATTTTCTGAAGGTAAGCAAGCACAACTCGTTCATCTACATCTACTACGTTTTGCTCCTCCATCCATGTTATGAACCTTTCATATTCTTTTTTATAAACGTCTTTAGATTTTTCAGGTATTAACCGCGATTCTGCTTTGGTATTTAAATTATGAATGTTAGAACTCATTTTACAACACACAATAACTAGTAAAAACTGTGATGTCAACTATTAATCTTATGTGACAGATTGCAAATTAATGTTTGTGTTTTTCATTTCCATGACAACAAGATATTGTGATGTCACATCACGAATTCATTAATAGTTCTTATTTCCAAATTTTTAATAATAATATCAATATTTATGTTTTCAAAGTGTACCAATAAAAAAAAATAGCGTAAAGTATTCGTGGATAACTGGTCTTTAAAACACTTGCTTTATTTCGAGCACTCGGCTACGCCGTCGTGCTCGAAAAATCGCGCGTGTTTTAAAGACCTGTTTATCCACTTATACTTTAATATACTAATAAAATAAGGGACGTAATAAAATATAATAAAATTTTATTAACAAAATACCTATACAATTATATTTTTAAGTAACACAATCATCGTATTTAGTACTGACTTTTTGATCAATCTTTGACCAATCTTTTTTTTTGTGCTCGATAGATCTTCAACATAGTTCTCAGGATTATTTATGAAATCTTTAACCTTTTCCAGTAATCTCCGTACTTTTTCCAGTCTAATTGGAACATCATTCACTTTATTCGTAAATAGTTTATCCAGACGAGCTCTACTCATCTTCAATATCTCATTTGTTCGGTGTCTCCAAACTGGACCTTTGTTGTCTGTTGTAGCAGCCATTAAAACTAGTTAAGACTTTCTCTAACCTCAAGTTATTAGGTTAGAGAAATTATCGAGTCAAGGTCCACATTTCTCCAATGTGATTTTAGGTCAAAGATCTCTCCTGCACAGAATTCGTGATAAATAAACTCCATTATTTTTAAATCTGCAACATCGTTGATTTTTATCATCAAATACTTATATAGACTTGGTTCACACTTCACTATGGTAGCTTTTATACCCAGGGTCACTTTAGTTAGAACTATAGTAGTGTGGGACATAAAATTTTCCGGAATTCCTCTAATCATGAGGTAGGTATTTGTTTATGTCTTTGAACAGTTTATCCAACCATCCACACTGCTCCGAGGTGGCTTTTATATTCCAAAAAGTAATTCCATCTAGAATTTCAAAGGAACGTTGGACATAATAATTGATGAAATCTTTCAACGGTCTTAAGGTTGAGTTTTACATCCTAGGTCTCTCCTGTTAGAAGAGTGTGACATAATAATTGACGAAATCTTTCAACGGTCTTAAGGTTGAGTTTTACATCCTAGGTCTCTCCTGTTAGAAGAGTGTGACATAATAATTGATGAAATCTTTCAACGGTCTTAAGGTTGAGTTTTACATCCTAGGTCTCTTCTGTTAGAAGAGTGTGACATAAAAATTGACGAAATCTTTCAACGGTCTTAAGGTTGAGTTTTACATCCTAGGTCTCTCCTGTTAGAAGAGTGTGATATAATAATTGATGAAATCTTTCAACGATCTTAAGGTTGAGTTTTATATCCTAGGACTTTCTGATAGAACGGTGTGATATAATAATTGATGAAATCTTTGAATAGGCTTGATAGATTTTGAAGGCTTTTCCAAAAGGAACATCCTTATTTTTATCTTTAAACAGTTCAACCAACACAGGTTAACATTTTTTACGGGATGGCTTTTATATCCTAGGATTTTCCAGTTACAACATTATAGGAACATGGGGCACAATAATTCGTGAAATCTTTAAAAATCCTTTTCCAAAATTTCTCTAATTGGAACATTATTATGTTTTATCCTTGAATAGTTTATCCAGTCCAGGTCCACACTTCTCCAGGGTAGCCTTTATGTCTAAGGTCTCCCCGGGTGGAACGTTATAGCCTACAGCCAGGCCGTGGGGATTGGAAGGAGTGATACAGTCCATGTGAGCCTCTTTTCTAAGGGACGTATCCACGTCCACTGAGCTGAAGAATGCCACGGATTGGGGTAGGTCGTTCAGACCGAGCCTGCGAAAAAAGAAAAAAAACTAATTAGTTTTTTTATTTGACACCGCACAAAAGTCTCAATTGTTTAGAGCTATTGGACCACTGGTATCCAAAATTTTGTGATGTCAATTTGCTGGCAGAAGAGGGAGGATGGAAGGAACATGACTATTCATATATAGTCACTAAATTTTACATAGCGGAATGGTGTCTCTCGCTACTAGAGATACCTACCAAGATTATCTTGCACTCTGGTACGAGGTGCAAATAGTTAAATCCTACGCGAGGAAAAAATAATTGTATGCCTATATTCGTATATCAATAGGTTTTCTCACAAAAATATGAATATTTGGAAGTTGCGCACACCCAGAAAACATTTGAATTTTCCAACTACGCAATGCCGTAATTTTATGATGGATGGATTGAACCTGCGACCTCAACTACCAACAAAGCAGCAAAAATATTAAAATACAAGAGCACAGAAGGTACCCAACCTACGGTTTGTGAATTTTATCTCTAATAATGCTTACAATACGAAAAATGTAACAAAACAACTAAT
The DNA here is from genome assembly GCF_061612785.1 of Hesperophylax consimilis. Classification (NCBI taxonomy): domain Eukaryota; kingdom Metazoa; phylum Arthropoda; class Insecta; order Trichoptera; family Limnephilidae; genus Hesperophylax; species Hesperophylax consimilis. The sequence goes on along the minus strand of NC_142856.1, from coordinate 28,390,774 downwards.
AATTTTCACAATAAATTTCTTGTTCGATTTATGATACGCAATTTAATGACTTATATCTGTTGACTGCTGCCACTACTGACAATTTATAAACGGAGAAAACCACAGCTGGCGGGGACATAATATTAATCAAATGTATCCGCAATTTTAGACATAAGCACATGTATTACCGGTGTCGCCTATAGGTAGGAACTACACAAATGATCACGAGGTAGTCATGGGTCGATAATATGAATGACCCGCTCGCCACCCGGGTCTTGTGAGCCGCTCTCGCGACCCGGGTGCTGGAGTGGCTAGGCGAGCGACCATAATATGTAGATGTATGAGTGAGCGAGCGAGAAGATGTATTTTGTAGACCGTCTTCTTTTTTAGTTTTTATTATCTTCTGCTATTTTCTTTCATGTGTAATCTATGAGTTATTCATTTATTTTTAATCTTTCTGTATTATGTAAGTTTTTCTTTAATATTATGTAAATGGTGACCGGATAAATAATCACAATGATAGGTAAGTTTTTAGATTCTCACGGCCAAAAGCATTTTTATTGTTTGTTTTTGGGGTGTTATGCCGTGTTGCGCTAACTCCTTCTTTAGCCGACGTTTCGGACAGCGTTGCAGTGTCCATCATCAGGGCAGATCCGGTAGATCCATCTTCGGATCTACCGGATCTGCCCTGATGATGGACACTGCATAGTGACGGCCGGCATAGTCCAGTGGTAACGCATTGGACTGCCATTCCGAAGGTCGCGGGTTCGAACCCGGCGTGCGCAAATAATTTTTATTTGATTAATTTGTGTTATTTCACAATTAATTAATTAAAATAATATATAGTATATTTGCGGCACGTTCCAGAGTGGAAGATACTACCAGTATCGCCCTGGTGTAAGACCACCATTCAGAATTGAAACGTTGCTCCAAATGGCTTTAGCCGTGTTTAGTGACTAGATCTGAATAGCCAGGTACTTCCCCACCTTCCTCTTTCCCTTCCCCACTTACCTTCAGCCTCACAACATCCCCCAATTGGGGATGCCATAGTCTCACTGGCTCCAGACGGGAGCAGTTGGGACTCTTGTGAGGTATTCACTATAAAAAATAAAATAAAAACTGCAACGCTGTCCGAAACGTCGGCTAAAGAAGGAGTTAGCGCAACACGGCATAACACCCCAAAAACAAACAATAAAAATCACAATGATAATTCATCACATCTTTAAAAAGTTATATAAAGTCATGGAAAGTGATGAAACAAAAACTTTATTAACTGGGTTAAGTAGGTTAGGTTATGTTAGGTTAGGTTAAAAAAAATCATCGTTTCTAATGACTTTATATCATTTTTTAAAAGTGTGTTGAATTGTCACTGTGTTGAGTTATCATGGAACCTATGTAAAAACTAATGTACAAACACTGTTATCAAAATATAAATGCAACCTTTTTAAAATATGTAAATAAAAATCATGCAAAAATTATTATCATAGTAATCATAATAATCCATGTGCATGTAACTCCGGTAACTGAAAACTAAAACCGCAGTTACAATTCAGTTCAGTTTCAGATCAACCATCTCTATGTCTGTGTTGCGAGAATGAGACTTGACACTTGAGACGCCCGGTCCACACAATTTCAAATCTACATGGTCTAACAGTTACAGGGAATACTACTTACTAACTAACTAACTTTAAATGAAAGTGAACCTAGCCGGTTGACGGGTAATCAGGTTTTGGAGTTTCGGGTCGTGTGTGATCTGAGATTGGGTTTTCGCGACCCGCTCACTACGCCAGCGGGTCGTGAGCCACCCGGGTCATGTAAAACGATCGATTGACCCACACACACTCCAACATAGGATATCGTATTAATGTATAAGTTGTTTAAGTTCGTTATGCAAATTGCATAAGTTTCTTCAACCCAAGAGGACAATAATGCACTTTAGTCTAACTTCTAACTAAGAAACTTGCAATGGATATTAGTAATGCGCCAAATTTGCAGTTTAATGTTTCCAAATTGAATTTTGAAGGCGCGCTCTCGAATTTAATATTACCCGCAATTCTCGAAGATTTGATGTAAAGTCTGAAGACTAGGATGAATCTCTTTGATTGTGAGTAGTCTTTCTGTAAATAAAACATAAAATATTTCACTGAGAGCATGATGTGTGAAAAGTTATAAATGCAACATTTTACTCGATCCCATAGAACTCCATCGCTTCACCCATAGATACTATATATTATACTAATATATACAAAAAAATACCATTGCTTTAAAATTTTCAATGTTGCTTTACAGTCAGTAATGTTCATTAAATTGCTTCTTAGTTATGTGAACATTAGACCTCGCGAATCAACTCAAAACAAAACAAAAATTTCTTCTGGAATCGTAAGATTTGTAAGTAGGTACTGAAAGACCTCCCTACTTAATTATAAACCATATATTTCTTTTTTTTTTCAAAACAATTTTATTGTTTATATTCAAACATTCGTCACAATCTCAGTAACAAATCATTTTTCAAAATAATAATAATATAATTCCATAATGTTGAATAAATGCTGACAAGAAAGTTCAAATAAACACGAAGATGTCACGTTTGAAAAGCGGTGCGCGCAAACCGAATTTTCATAAAAATCATAATATTTTTGCATTTCATCATTGTATATTATCAAAGATTCCTTTATGACTAGGAATTCACTAAAAGTTTATCAAGAAACGGCCTGCTATCCTGTTTTTGACCGGATTACCATTAATTTGAAGAGATTCTTGATAAATTATAAGTACACACTTTTCTCCGTGCACGCTTACATAAGCCTTGCATTCTTTGCGGATCTCCACATTTCTCACACGATCATACATGGTTCGCATCACACATACGCCTCGGGAATCCCATTTCTTCAGCATTAAGTCTACATTCATCCTTCCTCTGCCAGCTCCATGGTACACTGCCATACATCAGGGTAGGTCCCAGAACTCCATTGTGGACTGCTAGCTTCGCCAGACTGTTATTTGCTAGCGCAAACCGCGTTCAGCCCTCCATTAATGGAGTTACCTGCATTTACCGTTCTTTCAATATCTCTATCAGCCTTCCCATCTCTCGTAAAAATACTTCCCAAATACACAAACTCATCCGTCTGCTCCAAATATTTATCATTCACAACTATAATGCACACTATTTTCGTACTTTCTCTTTCAAACACCATGACTTTAGACTTCACATTCCTCATTAACTCAATATTCATAACTTATCTTATCCTAGACACGAGAGACTTTAGATCTTCCATTCTAAAATTAAGATAATACAATTTAACCAATCTAATGTATCTTAACCAACCCTTAATCCTACATAGCTAATTTTAACTACATCAAATCAAAAATAACAACACTGAAATTTAAAATCCGATTCTAAAGGTAGGGGCGGCATTAATTTAGTGTTGTTCGTGTAAATACACCAGCAGTTAAGGAAGTTGATCACAACGATGAATATGATTCCAAGGGAAGATTACTTCCTCAGGAAATACGATTCGCCAGAGGTAAGTACCTACATAACCATACACCGCCTGATGAATCGATATTGTGAAAAAAATCACGCAAAAACACAGATATAGGAAGAGTTTACTATTTCGGAGAAAGCCATCGTGACCACTGAAGAGGTAATATCCCAAGAAGTGACATTTATAACGAAAGAAAGACAACTACCCTAACCATGGGCATTTTACAAGATGTTTTTTTTTTTCATACCGTTCCCATGTGGAAACGATCTCGAGACCGATTATTTTCATACTTAAGATTTCATACAGTCAGTTGCCATTAAAGAAGAAATAATGTACACAATATATACAGGGTTCACCGGGGTAAAGTGCGCTAACTTCGGGAGGTGATTCTACATGATGATAGAAGTGAAAAAGATAAATAACTTTTTTCGAAATTGCGACTTCACAACATTGAGACAAAACCCACCAAAAACTGCAAGACTTTTCTTGCTTCCTTAAAATTTAAAGGGAGTTCGTTGAACATTTTAAAACTTTTATAGTAAATATTGTTTTGTGTTCCCAAATCTCAAATCTACAGCATTCGGTTCCGTGCCTCACAACCATACATCAGAGTTTTTAAGAAAACCAAAGCCATTTAAAGCAACATTACGATTTTAATTGCTAGGGCAATACCGATAGCATATAATTTCACCTTGAAAACTTTCTGATAATCCTTCAAATTGGAGTAAAATAAAATGCTCAGATAACTTCAATACTAAATGAAATAGCCTTAATTTATACTAAGTCAATCGACGTTTTCTACAAAAGTACTAAAACGTATTAATTCAGTCTATATACATTGATTAGCTTTGCTTTCAACACACAGGATATTAAAATCTTGGGTCTGAATTTGTAACCAAAAATAAAATGGATCAAGGTAACCCCGAATTACATAAACCGGCCTACTTCTGTTACTGAATTGACAATTTAGTTAAACAAATCCGGCAAGTAAGGTAAAGCGGATATCATTTCAGTATTCCCTTGTAACACTTTTGGAAATTTTGTTCATGTTAATACTAAACATGATTCACATTAGTAGATTCTATTGGAAAAGAACTGAGGAATTTGTTTAATTAAACTGAGGAAGATACCCCTTCACTCAGTCTGAAGAATATTACGAATTGAACCGAGAAGGAAACCCTTCTTTCAGTCAAAAATTTGATGAATTGAAACGGGAATGATACCCCTTCTCCCAGCATGGGGAATATGATTAATTGAACTATGTTGGAAGGTTACCTACCCGTTTTCTCAGTCTAAATAATTTGATAAATTTAACCGGGAACTCACTCTGATGAATCTGACAAATTGAAACGGGAAGGATACCCCTTCACGCAGCCTGATGAATTTGATGAATTGAACCGGGAAGGATACCCCTTCACGAAGTCTGATGAATTGAATCGAGAAGGATACCCTTTTTCTCAGTCTGATGAATCTGAAAAATTGAACCGGGGAGGATACCCCTTCACGCAGCCTGATGAATTTGATGAATTGAACCGGGAAGGATACCCCTTCACGCAGTCTGATGAATTGAATCGAGAAGGATACCCTTTTTCTCAGTCTGATGAATCTGACAAATTGAACCGGGAAGGATACCCCTTTTCTCAGTCTGACGAATTTTATGAATTGAACCGGCAAATAGATCCCATCGCTCAGTTTTCATTAGAAATCTAAACAATCTAAACAATCTGCTACAATCACAACAGAAGATCTTTTTCTCGACTTTATAAAACAAAACAGAGATTTTGATATATAGCATTAATGTGCTTGAAGTTCAAAAGGAATCTGATAAACCAGGGCTTTATAGGAAGATTAGATTAACTAAACATAAATACAACCCGATAAAAAATATTCACCAGGCTCCCGAATTCACTGAATAATCAACGACATAATCAGTTTCATTGGAACTTGGGACTGGACCTCTCCGGTTGAATGAACCCAGGCATGACCAACCCGCGGCCGCATACCTTGCGACTTAAAAACGTAAACATTACAATGACATAAAAATAATAGGTAATAAAGCGATTTTTTTCCAAAATGCGTAAGGGGTCGGGAAGTTTGGACACATAAAATTGATATACCAAAGCTTCACAGATCATGTGGAAATGGCGTTACGAGCTGAACATAATATCGTTAACTAAGAAAGTCTAGCCTGAAAAAGCTTTACGAATTTCATGATGCCAGAACTCAAAGTTCGGGGTTTTTGCTGCTTCAGGAAAGATTTTCGACTTTAATTTACAATGGAGGTACAATTACTAGATATAACTGTGTTTATAATTTCAAAAATTATTATTTACACGGTGTCTAGAAAATCGTAGTGCGAGCGGGAAACTTTACTATCTTTTACACATCTTGTTTGTCATTTACGTTATTGTTGAATTTAACCTCTCGGGTAATTTTCTGAGATATTTTTTACAGACAACAAACATTCGTAAAGTCTTTTTTTGGGAGACAATCGTTTATCCCCGCCTGACATTGTCTACTAAAAGTTATGTTATCTTATTTTGTACTATGGTGAGAAATATGATTTAAATGGTGTTAGAAGGAGAGATTACTGGGCTTTCAGTTTGCACTAAAAAGTTTACTATTAACGTTCCAGTACATTTTTAAATAACTCATACTAAACAACGTTTAGCATTTGAAAATATCTGTCAAGATTTGGAAATTTTTAAATAAATATTTTTGTATTAAACGAAAAAAGGCGAAATGACTATTACTTTTGTAAAACCTTTGTGTAGTTAAATATCTTTTTTTAGTTTCGTTTAACGTAGTAATTACAGTTTAAAAGATAAAAATCGGCAAGCTACTTCAAAAACATTTTATCTTTGTTTGCGTCCAAAATTTTAATTTTTTAACCGCATATTTCGATTTGTAATACTAAAATCTGAAGGAGTCTTTCACCTACTTTCAAGAACAGTTTTTTTTTAATACGTTCAGAAACTGTATGTAAAAATCTGTAATCTGACAGTCCATCTAAGAGCAGTACATTACAAAGTGTCAGAGGCTTTAGGGATTAATATCATTAAATAATAATTTTAAAAGCGTGTACGGAAGTTTGGACACTGTTTGTCTGTTTTATATACTTAAACTAAAATTAAAATAATCACTCCACACGGCTCAAGGTAGCCGAAAGGTTGAACATCTCTGCTTCAACCAATTTAACCATGAAACCGCTGTCATATATATATGTGATTTAATTCAAATGTTTATGTAGGTTAATCCTTGGATCCTGCGAAATCAGTGAAAATGATAATTAAATAAAATACACAGGTTGTTTGGGGACTAGATTAACAGAATATAGAAGCGACCCGAAAAATTTCAAGGTAAAAAGGGTTGTGATGTTTTGAATATCCACAAAAATAAACGATAAATAATAAACGAACGTGCTCAAAAAAATTTTTTGTTTAGACAACGACGGAAGATTTATTGACAGACAGGCCTGGAGTAAACAGATTCCCACGGGAAAGGAGAGACCGGAGGGACAGTCGAGTCTTGAACTTGAGTGCATTGACAGCCCCGAGAAATGGATACAAATCAGAAGTGTTGTTTGAAATTACAGTTAATTATTGAATTCAAATGGTATTAGAGAATATTGCGGAATATTGAATTAAAGTGAAAGATTATTGATCCGGTGTTTATGTGAAGTGAAAGTGGTTCGACTCAGTGGGAAAACAATTAATAATAATGACAATAATAATAATTGGATAATTTGTAGAGCGCCGTTTTGTAAAAACCCACCTCAGGGGCGCCAGGTGTTGTGCAATCGCGATTGTGTTATAAAGTTGTGTTGATTTAAACGTGATTTCGTATACAGTTCGAACTAGATTGCTTGTCTTAAAAACATGAAAATAATAAAAATAATGATTGCGTTTTTAAAACAGAGTGAATGTACTTAAAGGCGGGAAGTGTTTAATCCGGCTAGGTTATTGATTTGGCGAGATGGCATTCTATCCACGGAGACCGAAAACCAGAGAATCAAATAGATTATTAACTGTGGGTTCGAATCCTGACAGATTAGGGAGGTACAATTTTATTTACAGGAATATTTAATTACCCTTTTATAAGCGTAGGGAGGAGGTCGAAAATTAAAGTGATTTAGCTATATAGTGTAACCAGGTAAGCTTCACGCTGAGAATGAGAGGTGACTAACTGGGTGAGTTTTTTATATTATTTATTAAATTCCAGAGGACCCCTCTTAAAAGACGGATACAACCGAGGTACAGGAACTAAGTTTACGACACCTGCCGCCCAAACAATGTTATCATTAAAAGGAATACCCTAGACGGATTGTCAATCAGCTGTGAGTGAGAGACAGGCCAATGACCTTTTCATATATAGGCCGAGAGGCGCGGTGTACAGTCAGTCAAAGGGGGAAGTTTTGCTAGCGTATGCCGTCCCAAATTGAAAGCGATCGGATGCAACCAGACGGAACAAAATGAAAACTTTTCTTCTGTTATTTGACTTTCTAATTTAATACTTTTCATCTATTGTTTGACTTTCTAAGTTACGAATTGGGATGCACAAAAACAAATCTAAAGTCAAAAGAGGGAGATGGTAATCTCCGAAATAAAACTACCAACCGAACAACTTTTCTCAACAGGTACCTTTCGAGAGGTAGGCAGCCTCTTTAAATTAAATGCAAAAATCAAACCAATTATCCGGTTATACCTACCTGAGAGGATAGGTATTCAGTAGGAGTTACCCATACCTAATACACGAGGATGCTAGTAACCTCATAAAATAATTACTAGAACCGAATATTAAAATACAGACAGTCCTCATCCTAAATTTGGCATTTCGAGTAGACCTTACATATATCTCACATGATAATTGGCTGAATGGGTAGGCACACAACCTATCGTTAAAAGCAGGCTAAATGTCGACAAGATCGTCGTGTGTTATCTATGTATTGACCTAGAAAGGGATGTAAATCCCCGACGGCGTGGGAGTTACAACGTTTTCTAGAGGTGGCACGTAACTTAGGACCTTACGTGTCACATTTTCGCGACTAGATTCGTGACAAGGGATGTCATGGCTTTCCCCTTCTACACTCAGTAAAGTAGATTTCCTGGAGGTGTTTGAGATTGGGGCAATTCTGAAATTGGTGATGAGACCTGGTTTTCTTTATTCTGGCGTGAAGGTTGCCGATTTGGAACAAGGGGAGACCCGGCCGGTTGTGATATCCAGACACGCAGATATCGATCGCCTTGCTCAAATTATCATCCATCAGTTTTGTTTGGTAAGAGGAGGAGTCAATCTTAGCTTGAAAAAAATTCATTTCCTTTCCTCTCCTTCCCCTCCCAAAATATATACATGGATGGCGCCGACAACTAACACCATAAACTTATCGTATGTATATCACATATATAAAATCTAACACTTTATTATATTCACATTACCCTACGATAGGTAGAATCGAGTAGCTAGTGGGGGGGGGAGCAGGCGACTTAGAAGATAAGGTTTATAAAATGGTTTTAAAACACAGCGGTAATGGATTCAACTCACTTTATCTCAAAAGAACCAAGGGATACCACACATACATAAATAACTAGGTTTCTAAACCGAGAAACAAAAAACCAACACAACGTTCGGTGAAGCCTTTTTATACTGAACCGTCACGTGAAATGAGTACGTTCAAGGTCGTACGTCACGTAGACAAACTAGGATGTACACTCTTGAAGGGGTGTGTAATAAAGAAAAGACGGCAGGGAGGACCTTCCCTCCCCGGATATATATATAACCAAAGCCTTATGGAAAAGTTACCTACGGGACTTAAGGAAAATTATCGTAGAAAGAAGAGAAGGAAAAGTTTGAAGTAGAAAGGGCAGATCATTACAGGGTAACGACCTGTATGCTATCAAAAATATAATATATAGGTATATGTATACAGTGTACATATCTGGGAAATATACTCTTTTAATATCATAACTGATTTCGTTAGTGTGCTGTAAAATTTGAAATAATATACTTAGGACAACATAAGTCCCTAATAATGGGGGTTTGCTCGACGCTCAAATTCGAATTATTTCTAATGAATGTATTACTATAATTTCAACTGTTTCTAGAAGGATCCCTACGGATGAAAGTTATTTATATTTAACATTAATAAAAACAGGACCTACCCATTAAAATATTTCATGTTTTTCAAGTATAAAATTAGCGGTAAGCACCAGATTTAGTTTTTTCTAGACGATGAATGTTAATGTAGTAACTTCCCGATGCATCCCTTCAGAACCATTTTAGATATTAGTAATACGTTCACTGAACATAATTATAATGAACCCCATTAAAACATTGATTTTCTAGGCCTGCTAGGGTAAAGTCGACCGTACGTCCGTCCAATAGACAAGCCGCACGCCGTATATTGTTTTTACACGACTTCATCACTTACGTCGTTCAGATTCCCACTTTATTTTAGAGATTTGATAGGGTAAATTCACCGAAAGTCTGTCCAATACACCAGGGCCGTGCGTCGCATATTTTTGTGCACGGCTGCTTCACTTACGTCGTTAAGATTCTGGCTTTATTTTAGGGTACCTATTATCTCGTCTGAAAGAGGAACGGCTGCTCAGCCTTTTTAATACAAAACTAAAATTTGGATTTGAGGCCAAAATACCTAACCAAAGTACATAATTATTTATTTAATCAAAAGGTACATGTGCTACTTTATTTATTTGTGTTTTAAATTATAAAAGAATTTAATTTAAATTATAGAATTATATTTTTCATGATTTTTGAGGCAACTCTGACAATTATTTGTCACTCAATAAAAAATATTTATTTTTTTAAATGCTCTATTTACCATACAAATATGAGACTATACGGAATTTTCAAGAAACCATAAGCACTAAAAAGAATCCAGTATCACCATAAGGTATACTGGATTCTTAAGGCTTCATTTTGTACATTTCTCCTCGTATTCCGTAGTGATTGTAGCACGATCGAATGATTTTGATTGTTTTAATGAATACATGCAAAATTGTGGGATATTATTTCAGGCTTATTCAGATTATTCTTATTATTGATTTGTGTTATTTCACAATTATTAATTTTAAATAATATTATAGGATATTTGCATTGATGTTATTAGTCTATGGACATTTACGATAAGCTCCAGAGTGTAAGGTACTTTTAGTATACCCCTAGTGAAATACCACCATTGCGAAACGAAACGTTGTTTAAAATGGCATCAGCCGTGTTTGGTGACCAGATCGGAATGGCCAGCTAATTCCCCACCTTCCTCTTCAACATCTCCTTCACCAACCTCTTTTTTTATATTAACCCCACACAGGAGGCCCTGAGAAAAATAATTTCCCTCCATGCATTTTGTTGCCCTGAACACAACACCAGATCGAACGACTGATTTAGAACACCACACTGTAAAGCCAAATATGCGCAAAACTCTTTAATAGGAAGTATCTGTAAAACTCACAATGCCTCTAGAGATGTAGACATTTTCAAGTGTGTTAACTTGAAAACATATAAAATGTAACTTACTAAACTGATAACTTAATTTTTATTTTGTGAAATAATCCTATCATCTTATTTTATTTTATGGTTTTTATTATAATCATGCTAAAACTGTATTACTACTTACTGTCTTTAATTGTTTTTTTTAACATTTAGTAATTCCACATAATGTTTATTCTTTATATTTCTTTGCCATTTATAAATATATTGTATAGGTGCAAATATTGAATCAACGACTAGAATTAATGGAACATTATTGGTCTAATATTGTAAATAATTGCTCAAATGTATAAATGACTGTTTGATTCCTAAATAAAATAAAATAAAATAATAGTAAAACGGATAAATAAATCCGATTTTGATTTATATGGGATACCTTGACTTTTTAAAAGTCTAAATAAATATTCGGGAACAACTTTTTCTTTTTAACTTATTTTGAAGGTTATTGAATCATATCCTTAAGAAGTATGTCCCGGTAAGACAATAGATCCTGGGTTCAATTCCTAGTTGTGACTGTTATCTTCTTATTTTTTTGTGTTTTGTTATGTTTCATGTTTCGTTTAGATATATTCGAATTATCTTTTACTTCAATGATATATTACATATTGTTCCTAAAGATTTTTAGTCTGTAATTTTTCTCCGTGTGTGAGTTTGAAAGGTGGATTATGACGTTTTCTTCTTCTTGCTACTATCATTCCGTTGATGGTGACATTTAAGGATGGTTACATTGGGTGGTAAGGTAGGACAGTTACTAGATGTAATACCTCATACCTACCTCCTCCCATATGCACAGAGCAAACTAGCATTGTTAGAGACCTAGCATTCGAAAGGTCAATGGTCTTGGGAACATTAGTTTTATTTCAAATCGCTTCTAGGTATTATTTGTTCGGTGTATGTAGTATGTACCTCTGTTGTAGGACGGGCCGGAAGTTTTCTAGGTATTATCTGTTCGGTGTATGTATTATGTACCTCTGATGTAGGACGGGCCGGAAGTTTTCTAGGTATTATCTGTTCGGTGTTCGTATTATGTACCTCTGATGTAGGACGGGCCGGAAGTTTTCTAGGTATTATCTGTTCGGTGTATGTATTATGTACCTCTGATGTAGGACGGGCAGGAAGTTTTCTAGGTATTATCTGTTCGGTGTATGTATTATTTACCTCTGATGTAGGACGGGCCGGAAGTTTTCTAGGTATTATCTGTTCGGTGTATGTATTATGTACCTCTGTTGTAGGACGGGCAGGAAGTTTTCTAGGTATTATCTGTTCGGTGTATGTATTATGTACCTCTGATGTAGGACGGGCCGGAAGTTTTCTAGGTATTATCTGTTCGGTGTATGTATTATGTACCTCTGATGTAGGACGGGCCGGCAGTTTTCTAGGTATTATCTGTTCGGTGTATGTATTATGTACCTCTGATGTAGGACGGGCCGGAAGTTTTCTTAAGCCCAGGCAGACTGATGACGTCACTGACTGATGATGTTTTCTTTACAAATTCATTAATCATTATTAAAATAAGCTCTCCTTGAACTCGCACAGGCAATGCAATTTTACTTTCAGAGTTAAAATCGCATTTAAAGCATCGGAGATATTTCACGAAAACGGCGTTATACAAAAAAACAAAAATCAGTTTATTATAATCTAAAGTCCAAATTCAGTTGGATTTGGCATTTAAAAAAATAGCCCTGAGAACTGGCAGATGGTGAAACGTCAAAATTTATTTTTGATTTTTAATAGAGTGTAGTGCATTATTTACTTGTGATGATTTTCCATTTTCTGCTGACAATGACACTATTAATGTCACGGTCACTCTTTAAAATAAATTAAAAAAACACTTGCTTTTCTCGAAATTACATTCTTGTTTTTAAATGTTGTCTTTAAATGAAACGGTGAGCGTACAGTAGAGCAAACGACAACAGAATAGTTATCAATTTAATTTGTAAAACTTCATTTTGATTTTTGATTTATCTTTTATATATTGAATAGTATGATTATTAAATTAAAAAAAAAGTTTATTATGAACAAGTTCTGCTGTCAAATTATTATTTCGCGTGACAGCTATTTCGCCCAATATATTTATATTAATTCCTTATAATGATTACTTACAAAGAAAACAAATAGATATCATTTTTATTACCTATGCATTATTGATTTCCGAGTAAAATTATAAATTGACAAAAAATATAAATCCCTCGCCACTCTTATATACAGCGAGTCCGGGGGTAAAGTGCGCTAACTTCGGGAGGTGATTCTACGTGATGGTAGAAGTAAAAAAGATAAATAACTTTTTATTTCTATTTTATTTTCCCATGCAAAAATATTTTTGCATTAAAGAATATTTAGGAATTTCTAAAAAAGTTATTTTACTTCTAAAATCACGAAATCATGCAGAATCTCCCCGTGAAGTTGGCGCACTTTAACCCTGGACATCCTGTACGTTTAAGCCGAGTTCATTTATTATCATTTACTGAGAAATCAATAGTGGCAATCGATAAGGTAATAAAAATTAAATCTTTTTGTTTTCATCATAAGTACCTACTCGTAATGGAAATAATATAAATGTATCGTTATGTGATATATTTATATTATTTCTGTTTGACAATGCCTTTGGAGAGCGAAACGGCTGTCACGCATAATAATAACTACATAGCAGAACTTGTTTATAAATATACTTTTTGTTTTCATTAACTAATAATATTATTGAATATATGAAAGGAATACCAAAAAAATAAGTGAGAGAGAGGAGAGCGCCGAGTCTTGGCGGCGCGCGGCAAATCACGAGGCTGGCCGAATGAAGGGTCGTTCCGTGCAAGAGCGTCGTCCCGTCTTGCCACACAAGAGTCGGTTTAATCCCCCAGGCGCGCCAAAAAATGTTTCAAATAAAAAAACAATTTTTTGCTATCCGGAGTAAAATGGACGGTGGAAAAAATTAAGGTTTTGATGTTAATTCATTCGAATCCGGGTATTAAACGTAGCTTGGTAAATATACTACAACCCTTCAGTACTTTCATCACATTTGCTCATTTTCCAATATTCACTGTGTATTTCAAATGCACTGTATACATCTTATTTCTTAATCTCCGTAAAAAAAATACTGTTTTAGGAACTACATAAAATTAACTTTCCGGTGTATGTAATTAAAAAAAACATTACTATTTTTTTATAATAACGTGAAAAACGTTGTCAAAAACCCTAACCACATTTTTAAATAAATTAAATGAAGATACTTGGTTTTCAGTCACTTTATTGATAAATTTCCTCCGTACCATCATCAGGATAGTTATTTTTTTTAATTGATTGTAAATTGTATCCAGGGCGATACTGAGAGTATTTTCTAGAAATTGATAGTGAAAAAATTACAACGTTCATTAAATAAAGTTCTACTAAAATCTACTAATTTCAAAAATATCATTATTATTAGTGTATGGTTGTGATTAGACCTGAAAAGCAAAATTCGGAAAATCTTCCTTGATCCTTCCTTGCAACCCTCTAACCATTATTGAAGCCTTACAACATTCCCCAGTATTAGGGGTAGTCTGCAAAATAAATAAAATAAAACTGTTTAGGGTTGCTCCGGACTGATTAATGTCTAGAGATCTATAGCCCGAGCCGGCCGGAACGCTAAGGATTAATTAATTTCACAAAATAACTTTTTTATTATAAGAGAGCTTTTTTCTTTCCGCTTTCCGACTTCATTTTGTGGAAATATTAACTTTGTAATCATGAAGAAGTTTGTCAAAGTAACTCCGGAAAGGGTGATGGGAAGCGAAACAACTGCGGATCCATTGAGTTTACCGAAATAGTCAGTTTACTGTCTTCTAGGAGGATCGGATGGATCGATCATTTTACAAGACCCGGGTCGATCACGAGCCACTAATGAAGTGATCGGGTTAAAAGCACCTGATCTTTTTGAACGGGTACTTTTCAACGTAGAAAAAATGCCACAGAAAGTGTTGCAGAGTAAACCATAGATGTATAAATTGAGATGTATAAAGTCTCATTCTCGCGACACAGAAATAGATATGGGTAATCTGAAATGTACTGTCACTGCGGTTCCAGGCTGCAATAATAGCCTATTTCAGGTATCTAGCATCTCTTCAAGATTCGAGACGCCCGGTCTACAAAATATATAATGAAACTTTTGAAATTGTCACTTCCACGCCCATCGCGGATGTTTATTGACAGCTCATTAAATGATAGAATAATTTTTGAAAAAGTGACCTCAAAGAAAATAATCGGGTCTATCACGATCAAAATCCAGGACTACTAGGATTCCTGGGTTATAAAAATACCCTTTTCTAGTATTGAATATTTATTTTTGAATTACAATAATTAGCAAATGAAATGAGATGAAAAGCAGCAACACAGCATACTTGGATTATAACCTATGAAACTTCCGATATTTGAAAGTTATGCTCTTAGGCGTATAGCATCTTCCACGCAGCGAGAAGAGATCATTTTCAAAAACAGGTAAAAAAAACACAACATTTCCTTTCAATGTTATGGATTATGTAACAATATTATGAACGCATTTCGCAATTAAACTAATTTGATAACTAACTGGATACACAAAAAGCCTTATATACTAATATTAATAACTTAAAACCGGCTTATTCTCGATTATGACTTATGGGGCTCTTTTAGAATTCCTACAGCGGCTTACCGCAAGGTAGCGTTTTAGGTCCTGTACCATTCCTACTCTTTATTAACAACGTAACATGCTACTTCAACAATGTTCAATGTATACTCTTTGCTGATGACATAAAATTTTTAAATGGAACTGATTTGTTAAGAATCAAGACATCAGACCATCCCGTGATATTTAACGAGTGTGTGCTAGTTTTCAATAAAGGCGAAAACAAAACAATACTTTCACAATTAATATTAAGTTGGTACGTAAATTTACGGTTAATTGCCTCGGGGCAGGGTGTCGGCTGTCATAACGCCACTGGCGAGGTGGAGACAGCGCAGCGCTTCTGAAATGATTTTGCTTTATTATTTTATAATCCGATTAATCCACTGAACAGAGCAACCCTAGAAAAGTGAACAAAATCTAAAACGATTAGATCAAATTCTGATGTCTTCAGTTAACATGGACCTTTGACTCCTAGACCCCAGACGGATAAATTCACAGAACAGAAAACCCAATAAGGGCGATTATGCCGATTAGAAAAAAATTTATGTCGTCAATTTAAATGAGACCTTTCGACTTTTGAGACCCAGACCGGCTAATGAAATTGATTAGCTGACCACAAAAAAAAACAACATTATGTTGCCCAATTTAATAAAAACAGTTTATTTTTATTTACACCGTGTAAACATACTAAAATGATAACAAAATTTAACAAATAAAATTATGCTATTGATATATATATTTGTGAAATGCTTTTTTTGAATTTCTTTCGGTGATATTAAAAATATCTGCTCCTTCTGCATATTGGTTAAGTCGTGTATGCGTGGTATAAGGGAGTTTATAAACAAATTGGAATTGACATTATTATTGCAGTGAAAGAATGTTTCAGTTCATGTGACTCTATTAGGAACATGAAATGAAATCAATTGCAATTATAAGGTAATGATTAAATTTAAAAAGAAAAATTACATCAGATACAAATCGTCTCACAGCATAATTTATTTTAGGTTTTTAATTAGGCAGTTATAGTTCAACTTTTTAATGAGAGTATTAAGTTTTTAATGCATGTCTTAAAAATTGGTGCTGTATTTTTCAAATAATAATACAATATATTTGAACCGATCCTAAAATGATCGTATTTTTTTTAAATATAGATTGTTAAGATAAGAACTCATTGACAAACAATTTAACACAATCAGTCCAGCAATATTCAATTCGCAAACATATTTCACGAGAATTCTCGAATGCGGATAAATACGTTAAAGCCCAGCTGGGCGTAACACCAAATAAAATAAAATTTACAGTTGCTATTTAAAAAATATATGTATATATTTAAAATTATGTTTTTAAATTGCTTGCAAAATAAGAAAACAATTGATTTTCCTTCGGGCACACAGACACGCCCAGTGTACAATTATGTAGTGGTACGCCACAACTCGAGTCGGACGGTATCGGGTACTTCTTAGTACACAGCACCAAGCGCTACGATACCTGGGCCGTCGTAGAACCTACTGGACACTTCGGCCGCTGCCTAGAAGTCAAGCCGGACGGCACAAGAAACTAACGTGCTATTCCTACAGGCGCTGGGCGACCGTTAGAATCGGGCGGCAACATATTGTAGCGATAATAACTAGAATGTTCGGGAACGTTCTTAGGTGCAACTTGAATCGCATTAGAATCTACCAGCGAAACACCGTAGGTACTGCCCACCTACCTACCCGCTGGATGATTCTCGATGCAATCGCACCTTATTCGCAGTCTACTACTTATACAGTTTAAATGCGCTAATCTAAGCAACTTAATCCGTTCGCGCCGCGATTACTTAAATAATCCTTGCTGTGTCTGTTGTGATCAATTACTTGTGTGTTATATAAAATATTGTTAAAATTTATTCACGGCTGTTTTATCTCGGCAACAGAATAAATCTATTATAAAATATTACATGGTTTAATTTCAACACCGACCACATCTTCGACCTTCGCAACAATTCTATCGGTTTATTTCTACAGTGGGTAAATCTAAACGAGCACAAGCAAAAATATTGCTTGAAATAACCACTATCCATTAACTGCTGTACGATAACTCTGTTTTCTTCGTGGAAATATTATAATATGATAATGAAGATGGTTCATCATATGAATACAAATGATAAATATTACACGGTAGCGGGTAGATGACGCGAAATACTATTTGTATCCGAATATATATCTATAGATATCGGAATAATCCAGCAGTATCACTACCGATCAAAGCCGACTATAGTACAGGCCCAGGCACGCGACCGCTAAATTACGTAGTCGCTGCTATGGCTAGTAAACTTCACTGTTTAAAGTAGACTTCACTCTGTTTATTTGATATGCTCGCGGTAAAACAACACACAAATCAGCAGTAACAACGAGAATCAACAACAATCGTCGCCGTTTCCAAACTATCGTTGCTCGGTTGCATCAATAATCCATTTCAAAATCCGTCGAGCGTCCAGGTCTGGACTATGACTGTACTATCTGCACCTGTCGTCTTTATTCTTAGCCAAGGCCAACTATCGACTTCCGACTACGATCTTGGCTGCGGAAGAAGTGACCTTGGAAGCGGGGTCTTCAATTGGTTGGTATAGGTTCGTTTGAAATAATTTACTACTATCCATTGGCTACAATGACTTTGTTTTATTTTTTTGTGTGAATACCGCACAACACCCTCAACTGTCTGGAGCCAGTGAGACTGGCATCCCCATTAGGGAGGTCTACATAATGAGGCTGAAGGTAGTGGGAAGGGGAAGAGGAAGGTGGGGAAGTACCTTTGTGGAAATACAATGAAGGTGGTTCAACAACAACAAAAATTATATAGAAGCTAGTTGGGTAGACGGCGTGAAAAATTTACGTCACATATTGGAAGATGGTGAGGAGTGCTTCTTCAACATCGACGGCTACCAAAGTACATTTGCGTCTCGCACCAATGAAAGAGGAGGAGGGGTGATTCTCTACACACACCATTCACTAAATGCTACAACTATCGAAAAACATTGTAGTGAAAATTCTTTCTTAGGAATTAATATCCGTAATAGAAATTTTAAACCGTTAAATATTTATGTTATATACAGAAAGCCTACCTCAAACATTAACGAATTCTTAATGTATCTTGAATCTATTTTAAATAACTGTAGAAATGATACCCTTATCTTTGGTGACTTCAACATTGACATTCTTCAAAAAAATAATACATCTCTTAAGTACATCAACACGCTAGACTCATACAACTGTTTCATATGTAACACATCCTATCCTACACGAGTAACAGATACCTCTACTTCTCTAATAGACCATATCATCTCAAACAGACAAAATATTTCCTCAACTACTGCAAATATAGATGCCTACCTAAGTGATCATAACATTTTGATATTAGATTACCAAAACAGCTTGAAACATCACACTAATAATAGAATACATTCTTTTTCAAACAACACCAAAACCGAAAAAAACATGTTAAAAACATATTTAGAATCCCACAACTTTCCACACGAAACCACCAGTAATGCCAATGAAAACTATAATAATTTTAATGAATACATCAAAACAGCAATAAAATCATCCCAACATAAATCTGAGATACGCATAGGAGACCAACGGAGGGGTAATACTCCATGGTTTGATGCAAAATTAAATGCACTTATCAAACAGCGCAACAATGCGTTTAAACTCTGGAAAAAAAATCAGCAAAGTGATATATTCACAGCACTGAGAAATAAAACAAGAAATCAAGTTACCAACTATAGAAGATATGCTAAAACCAAATACTACACGACTATATTTAAAGAAAACCTGCGTTATCCGCGACAGACATGGAAAATAATAAATGCAATTCTAACAAATAGCTCGACACCCCAGAAAGATGAAATTGAATGTCTTCTCATTAAGAATGAAGAAATAACATGCCCAACACAGATAGCTTCAACTTTTAACAACTTCTTTATATCAGTTGGGGAAAACTTAGCAGCTACAATTGCATCATATCCAGATGATTCTATCACTATAAACACGGATCAAAAAGCAATCCAGTCCTTATACATGGCCAAAACAAATAAAACAGAAGTTCTCAGTATCATCTCTCAACTAAAGTCTAATGCATCTCCAGGTTTAGATGGAATTACACCAGTGTACCTGAACTTTTGCAAAGATATATTAGCTGACCACCTTGTTTTTCTTATTAATCAATCCCTGAATAGTGGAATCTTCCCAGATCAACTAAAGATAGCAAAAATAATTCCGATTTACAAAGATGATTGCAAAAAAAATCCTTCTAATTACCGTCCTATATCCATCCTCTTTGTCGTCTCTAAAGTTTTTGAAAAGGTTATTAAGCCTAGGCTCACTAAATATCTCCTATCAAACAATTTACTCGCATCCCAACAGTATGGATTCAGAAACCAATCTAACACAAAATGTGCTGCCTTCGATTTTGTATACGCCCTCCAAAAGCATATAGACCAGGGTAAGCATGCTGCAGGCTTATTTATAGATTTAAAAAAGGCTTTCGATACGGTTGACCATGGGATACTACTAAAGAAGCTAGAACACCTAGGCATAGTAGGCACTCCCCTGAAGTTACTGTGTAGCTACCTCTCTAACCGACATTGTCAGACCTTTGTTGGAAAGGGGACAAGCAGCATGGGAACGATGAAATGTGGCGTGCCTCAGGGCTCCGTACTTGGACCATTACTATTTTTAATATATATAAATGATATTGCTAAATGGGGACTTAAGGGTACAATACAACTCTATGCAGATGATACAGTGATTCTTTATCACAATAATGATTTAAACGAACTTGAAAAGGAAATGGAAAGTGATGTAGCTTGCCTGGCAAACTGGCTGCGATTAAACAAACTTAGCCTAAACATAAAAAAACACATTACATACTGTTTGCAAATAAAAAAATGTATGTCTTAATATAAGTCTTGATAATAACCGCCTTGAAAGGGCTGATGTTACAAAATATCTTGGCCTTTTCATTGATTCACAACTCACATGGAATCACCAATTTAAACATGTTCTATCCAAAATTACTCATATAACTGGTGTTTTATATAGACTTCGCGGGTTACTTCCTCCCTCTCTATTAAAATCGATTTACCATGCTATGATTCACTCACATCTAATATATCTCGCCGGAATCTGGGGATTTGCTACAAAAAAAATGATTTCAGAAGTCCAAGTCGTCCAAAATAGAGCCCTGCGAAATATTTTCAGTCTACCTTGGGACACACATGTCAAAGACATCTACAGAAACACCCAAATACTTCCTTTTAATACCATTCCCACTTTTGAAATAACGAAAACTATATTACAAGTAATTCAACACTCGGCACATTCCAACACTACACTCTATTACAATTGCGACGTACACCAACACAACACAAGAAATCACAACAAACTTCATATACCAAAAATCAAATCAACAAAATATGGACTAAGATCCCTAGAATACATAGCTCACACAAAATATAATCAACTACCCAACGAGATCAAATGTGCAAGTCAATGTAAAAAGACCCAAACTAACATGCTCAAACTTCAACTTATTAATGACTATCTGAAATAATAATGTTGTGTATGTCCCATCATATGTCCATTTAATACATACAACTATATGTTTCATGTAATGCGTATCATTCCCGCAATGAGTTTATTAACTCCTAGGAGTACAATGCTTTATATAATATACTATATTCTGTATTGTATACTTTTAATAAATAAAAAAATAAAAAAAAATAATATACAGTAAGCGCCATCGTAAGCGCAGTGTTCTGTCATTTGTACGAAGGTTCATCAACAACCAAAAAGTATTTCGTTGTTTTTTTTTCTATCACATGTTGTTTAAAATGTACAAGCTATTAGCTAAGTGCACAACCATTTATTTTACAGGCTCCTGCCTAGCACCTAGCGGTCAGTAGTAAAACTAGGGCCTATAGATAAAACAGGTGTTTTAATTACCAATTGGCTTTTCTTTGACAGTGTTTTGTTTTTGATAATTAGCTTGTCAGTGTGTGTTATTTGATTAGGTTATAAAAAGCCTCGCCGAGTGGATTTTTCACTTCTTCTCTCCAAAAAATAGTAACAGTCAGTCATTACGGTCAACTGACCGTTAGTAAAAGTGTTTTGTCCGGGTCGGGAATAATTTTTAAACTCGTAACATTAAATAAATTAAAAAATGCAGTTTGTGCAGTAAAAACGAAAACCATGCGTCTGTTATTTTGAAGACTTCATCAAGCCCCAAACTATTCTCAATACACGTTTTCGCTGAACGTTTTAAGCAAACCTGCCGATTTGAACTGGACGTAGCGAATCGCGAGTGTCAGCAATATACTATTGCTAATTCGTTTGAAATGCAACAACATCTATATGTGGCGGTGTATATAAATATGGTTAAATATATATGAAACAGGGACACGCTTAGTAAGCATTTCGAAACAACATTAGTGAGATAATAATGAGAAGTAAGTATTTCAGTTTACGGAAAACGAAAATAACGCATTAAATAGTAAAATTAAAATCAAATGTTCACTTGGCGGCAGTTGTTATTAATAATAATAGTTTATTCCAAAATGTATACAGGGGTAGTGCAATGCAATACATTCCAATTTTTAAATAATAAATCAGACAAACGATAAGAAAAATAAATTATACAAAATAACAATTCATACGCATAAAAAACGCGGAAAAAATTGAAATAAGTTAAACACTAAAATGCATGCAAGTAGTCGTTTATGGGGGATATTTGAACATCCCCGTCTCCAGGGGATGGAGGGCCATCATCAGCTCTTAAAACTTTCGCATTATTGATGCAAAAAAATTACAATTTTGGTGACTTTCTCAACTACCATACCACGCTCATGCCCGTATTACGGTAGTCGTACATGATTTATGTAAGAATAACAATAATAAAACATTACGGAAAAGGAAATTGTTATGGTAAAATAAAAAAATAAAAAATGCATATTATTAAAAAAACCACATTAGAAATAGAAATAAGGATAAAACTAAAAAACGATACAGTTAAAACTTTTTTTTAAGAGTATTAGGATTTCATGTATTCTTTAAAGAAGGCTCCTCCCCTTTAAAATAATAAGTCCTCTCAACGTAACCTAACCACAGCTTTAAAATGGCCTTGAATGCCGAAACCGCTGTCACAATAATAACATAAAAAACCAAAATACTTACAGAACTTAATAATAAAATTATTAAATTTGATTAATGTTATTTTTTAAGTATCGTATCAGTCACCCTGTAAACTGAACCAAATATAAATACGGTTTTGATTTACAAGAATGGAAACATATTATTTTTCTACTGAAAACCTAAAGTTTATTATATTGTTTACGAAATTTGCCCAATCTCACTCAGCGCAATAAACAAGGAAGAGATGATCATGTTACTTACAAATCATAATGAATTTTGAAATTCTCGAAATTAGCTATAGAGCTTGCGTCATAATTTTATACATTACTAGCGAAGACCCGTGAATATTATAATTCTAAGATAAGTGAAGCGAAAAGTATTTATAATAAAATATATTCGCCACAATTTTCAAAACAAATACTGTCAATTTTAGAGATGAGTAGAAATTTACCTTTAGAATGAACACCGTTAATTTTCTTCTAATATCTCTCAAAAATTAAAGAAAAAAACATTTCAATTATAGCATTATTATTATTTTTAATGACAAACTATTGTTTAAAAGAGAAGGTTTTTATGTATAGCACAAAGGATAAGGTATCATTTTTAATGTTCTAAGAAAAAATCTGCAGCTGACTGGCAATCAGAAGGTTGCGGGTTCAATTCCCGTCAGCGTCTTGTATTTTTCTCGGAAGATTTTTTAATTTATATGGTGTTACAGTCTTATAATTATTGCTTTGAAATAATAAAGAATTATTCACTCATTAATTAAAATAAAATAATGTTGGTGCCTACTTCAAACGCTTGTTTGAATTGTTCCCACAATCAGGTTCAGTTTTTGTAAATACACTTAAATTCAAAGTTCATTTTCAGGGACAGGTAGAGTCACAACCAAATTAGTATTTTTACAATCGCCATAGAATAAAGTAGAAAACTAGAAGTGCTTTCCGTTTGTGTAATATTACGTACCAAACAACAAAAATAATGTTGATTGATTTCCTAGAACAGGCATAATGAATTCACGGCTGTACCTACTACAACTTATCTTTGACGTAAATTGTACTTCTCATATTAGTTCGTAACATTGTGTGTGTATCCAATATCCATGTATACATTATTTAGCCTAATGCTGTAACTAATACAATAATAAATAAATACTGAGCAATACAATTAGAGGCGCTATTGCGTACTATTAAATATCTCGTCGAAAAGTATCCCATTGGCGATAATCGGTGCGCAATGTGCGTAGACCGAATTTTGTAGTTTCCTGTCGGTCGGCGTAAGAGCGTTTGGAGCGTCGGAGGCCAAATCGGACTATTCGGACGGACAAAAGTGGAACATATTTTTTATCCTCTTGTCTCATTCAAACATCAACGCTTCCATATAAATTTGAATGGAAACAAATATACCACTTAGCACGCGCACTGTCTCACTCACAGACGCCAGCTAAAACGGGTAGGTAGTAAAACAATTATATTTTTCAAAATGAACATGTAACAAATGGGGAATTTTATTTTTCGCCTCGTTAATTTTTCTTCGCACAAGATGTCGCATTAGTGCGATTAACATGAACTGACACTGACTTATTGTATGGGTAGGTACCCACTCCACTAAAAAGTTTAAATATCTGCGAATTTAACTAAAGATTAACTAAAAAGTTTTTAAGTTAGAGACAATTAGAGCGGAAGAAATTACTTTTGACGTATGGCTGGTGTAGAATAAAAGTGGCCAAAGTTACTTTTATAAAAAAAATCGATGAAAATAATCTAATACCTAACCTAAATTGGGAACTAAATCAAGTAAAATGTGGATAAATGTTCTCAAAATATCCTGAACAGATAAGGTGACAATACTATGGCCCGGTATATCAGTCGGTCCGTATCATTGCTATGTGCCACATTCATCACTAAAATTTATGCGGGCTAAATCGGCCGCTCAAGCCTTAGTAATCTAAAATAGACAAATGGCCTAGTAAGGTATTTATTATTATTTATTATACGAGGAATTTTTCAACATCAGGGCAACGTTTTCGGCGGTTTGTTTATCATAATTTAATGAATAGCGCATTGACTACAGCAAAACAAATATTATTGAAAATTAGTGTCCTCGCATATAGCAACATGCTGATCGAAGTGGGGAACTTTATCAAATAATCAACTCAAATAATCAACTCATAAATCAGCCCGCCAAAAACATTTAACATTTTGGAAGCTCTCGATCTCCCGATGACGTAAGAGCATAGATATACCACTTACGCAGCATAGAAAATCAAGTACTTTCCTCTAATAAAATCATAGACAATACGTGTAATATTGTTGAAATCTAAGCTTCCGACCTGTACGAGACAATATACCGTACGTACAATAACTGTAGATACGAAGGTAGCTGGGTACACTTGTCAGCGTTTTCAGTCTTGGTAGATGTTGTAGAGGTTTGTGGTGGAGTTTAAAGCCACGATCAGAGAGGACGAAAAGAATTTATTACTGGCAAAAACTGAATTTAATATTTTAAATTTTTTTTTTGTTATTTTTTTTTGGGGTATTATGCCGTGTTGCGCTAACTCCTTCTTTAGCCAACGTTTCGGACAGCAATGCAGTGTCCATCTAAATAAATAAATAACACATCTGCCCTGATGATGGACACTGCAATGCTGTCCGAAACGTTGGCTAAAGAAGGAGTTAGCGCAACACGGCATAATACCCCAAAAACAAATAACAAAAATACTTTTGGCCGTGAAAATCTTAAATCATATTGAATTTACTACTGAATAAAAACACTTGAAAATATTTCTTGAGACTTTGGAGACTTGGAGATGGTTTTTCAAGAGAGAGGATTCCCTTTCAGAGGTAGTTGTTGAACTGACTTTGTATGGAATTCGATTCTCTATTTATAGAACGTTTTCAAATCGAGCCCTCTCGGAGGAGTTCTATCCTCTTTCGTGAGGAGTAAAATGGTTAGGTATTTTTCCTCTCTGCAATTATCTTGTTGAGAGGAAAGTTATATTTTAATATGATACCTTTAACCAAGTCAGTTCAATCCACCAAAACCATCTCCCCCAGTCTCGTTTATTTATTTTTTAAATAATTATACAAATTTTCATATTGGGTTTGAAGTTAAATATCTTTGGTTTGAACATTTCCCAAGGGGTAACAAATATATTTAGGTATAATTTTTCATGTTATTATGTTAGCATATAATCATTTCTTGGTGTTCCATCCGGGGAGTAGTGGAGGGGGTCCTACGTAAATACTGAGTCGCTTCTCTAGCAGTGGTCATTTCGTGGGTTGGTGGATCCGAGTGAGGTGGTGGATGGTTATTTTCAGATGTGTTTCAGGTTCTGCTATTATATTGCTATGTAATTATCTTGATTACTCACATCTAGCACATCATTTGATTGAGTAATTATGATGTAAAGATTTCCAATTGTGTCGGCGACACGGTATCAAGCGGTTTCGGGGTTTGAGTGTTTTGTGATTTTTGCGTAAATATGAATTCTCTTGAAAAATTCTGGAGGTCTGGATACGTATGATACACGACCTATATTCGGATTATGTTCCAAGCCGCGCTTAGCTCCACATTCCAACCAAGCCGAGCTTTGAATCAACCGATACACCGGGCCTATAATTTTCTTCATGGATACAAAAAGGAAGAAAACAAAAATATTTTGACAGAGTTTCACTGAAATGTTCCGAGCTGCAAGTAGCCAATATCCGTCAGAAGAGGAGATATTGTCCGGGTTTTATTCAGAGTTTTTGAAATCAGATGTAGACAGTAATTTCATCAAAAGTTTCAATTTTAGGGGTGGTATGGTTTTCCGAAATCTCATGCAGACAGTCAACTCCCTCTTATTTTGAACTCAAGCGTGCAAAATAAAATAAATGTCGGAATAAAACTCAGATTTGTATAAAAAATCAAATCTAAGACCCCCGCCCGCTATAGACATTAATAGCTATATATTATAGATATAGAATATAGAATATAGATGATAGAAAGATAGATATAGATATTGGATAATAGATCAGTCAAAGCTTTTACTGAGATGTATGGTCCATTCACCAAGGATAATTGTTTCTGATTAATCTGTTATCTATCAGCTTCCTAATGTAACATAACCCATCCGATAGCTAGCCGAGTATCTCAGCCATCGGGATATTGACCACCTAGACACGTGGATACATGTAGCACATAATAGCAATGGTTTACGTATTTGACTCCTTGTCCGGGATTTGGAAATATCGAAAACCCAGATAGCAACATCAATAACTTCAAATTTTGTCGTTATTGATGCTGCTATCTGGGTGTTGTGAATTCGATTATAACGGTTGATGCACCTTACAAAAATGGCTTTACAACTGTCACTAAGAACGTAAAAAAAACAGAAAATGGCAAAAATGTGACTTGGATTATTTCTGTTCTGAAACAAAACTAAGATACGCATTCTAACGACTCGGCGAACAAAAATTCAGATCTACCGGATAAGAGATAAGTTTCGGAGGAAATGAAAAACTAACGAAAAGGCGACGGAAGCCACTAAGAATAAAACTATCCCTGAAATAACTTGTTTTCTCTTAACTTACGCAAAGGGATTATTAATTAAGCAAGATGCCATACATTGGGGATATCGATGTAAGAAAACTCCCCAGAGGGTCATAATCAAAATGTTTTCCCAATTCTATTCTTAACATTTAATTGATCCAATTTTCCCGGAACATGCGGCAACAAAAATGCAAGCATCTTAGATTTAAGATAATTAACAGAGAAATATTTTTTTTAAACTATCGATTAAATACTCATGATAAGATTAATTAATTTATACGGAGCAATTTTATGATAGTTCACTTCCAGGGCGCTAAAATAATTCACGGTGTCCGGAAACTCGTAGTACCAATCTGTGGCGGCTCGTGACTTTTGGTTGTACTTCAGTGAAAATATTTAAAAAAATAACTTTATTGATGTTGTTGTAGCCGAAAACGTCTTTTTCTCAAAAATTCCATTTTTTATGAAAATTTTCAGGAAATCCGGCTAAACTGAAATTTCCTGAAAATCTTCACATAAAAAATCGAATATTCAAAAAAAAATAAAAATTGATTTCGACTAAACTTTTTGTAACCACTTCATAGCGACCACTTTTTCGAGATCTTATTTTGGAAAAAAGTATATTTTAATGATGTAATATTCTGAAATTAAAATGCACTGAATATTAAAATGGCTGTAAAATATAAAATTATGTGAAATACTAAAAGTAATTTGAATTTTCAGAAAAGGATAATCGATACAAAACCAGAAAATATAATAAATGTTAGCTAACTATAAAACCAAAAAATGTGTTTATTAAAAAATATTTTCGGCTTCTTACATTGCTAAAGATGGCTAAACCTTATGAGATACATCAAAATAATGTACTACGGAATTGTATATCTTAAAAAGGCCTACAGAAAAGTCCGTAATGGTATATCTATCTCCTAAGGATAACCCCCCAGTAACGCCGGGTACACGTCAGCTAGTCTTTATACATAAAAATGTAAAACTCGTTTGTTAAAAATCTTAAAATACCGAAAGTTCTTCGCCGATTGCTTTGAAATTTTGACACAACTTTGTATTCAAATACTTGTGCGTTTTTTATATAATTATATAGATGTCACCTGTGACAGGTAAAAACACGCTTTTTGAAAACAAGCGCCGTCTGTGTGACGTCAAATCAACACGCGCTATCGTTTCTATATCTGGACAGACAGACTGAGTCACAGCAACGCGTGCCGTTATAAAGTTAGATGCATCATCTAAGCAACAAGTTTGGGGGTACTATTGATATATTTACTCACTCCATTTATATAATTAAGCGTAATCTAAACTAGCAATTTGTTGAATCTACAAATAATAAGCTTTCGTAATGTAGTTCTTGGGCCATACTAATAAACGTGTTTTAAATTTTATACAACTGATAAAAAACATTAATTTTCAGGTGTTTATCAGTTGTGCAAAATTTAATACACATTTATTAGTAAAGGGGTTAGCGATTTGTCTTATATGTAGTGTTGTTCTAGATTTTATTTTATTTTGTGTTACTTTTACGTATTTTAGTACAGTTTCATATTTTGTTTATCAATTTAACATTATTTCATGCTTTAAAAACTTTGTGTATTCGACATCTCACTGGGTGTATTCTGTTCTTACAATCCATGTAAAACTTTGTGTATTCGATATCTCACTGGGTGTATTCTGTTCTTACAATCCATGTAAAACTTTGTGTATTCGGTATCTCACTGGGTGTATTCTGTTCTTACAATCCATGTAAAACTTTGTGTATTCGATATCTCACTGGGTGTATTCTGTTCTTACAATCCATGTAAAACTTTGTGTATTCGATATCTCACTGGGTGTATTCTGTTCTTACAATCCATGTAAAACTTCATGTATTCGATATCTCACTGGGTGTATTCTATTCTTACAACCCATGTAAAACTTTGTGTATTCGATATCTCACTGGGTGTATTCTGTTCTTACAATCCTTGTAAGACTTTGTGTATTCGATATTTCACTGGGTGCATTCTGTTCTTACAATCCATGTAAAACTTTGTGTGTTCGATATCTCACTAGGTGTATTCTGTTCTTACAGTCCATGTAAAACTTTGTGTATTCGATATCTCACTGGGTGCATTCTGTACTTACTATCCATGGCAAAGCCCAGCTGGCGTAAAACTAAATAAAAATAAACTGAACTAAATAAATTTTAAATGCATATTTTAACAATTGAACTGATTTGTCGAGAATTCAGACTATCCGTGATTTTGCACGTGTCTGCGCAAATATCTACTTTAATTTTTTTTTTACTTATAAACTTACACATACCAACAAGAACATCACAACACAATACCTTATACTACCGCAGTATGCATAAGCGCAACTATATTGCTTATTTTCCGTTACATCGGTTTCACACTATGGTAACTCAATACTTAGGTGATATTGATATGTTTAATATTAACTTGGTGAATTTAGTGGATTCTATTACAAACCTTTTCCAATCCTATTCTAGAACCTTTGTAAATCTGATCGCTGTAGGTATATTGAAAAAAAAATGAATAATTTATTTCGTGTATGCATTTTTTGTGTACTGTAGTTTTATTTTTATTGTTTTTTTTTTTTCATAAAATAAATTATTTCAAAATTATACCACGTATACTCGTGTAAAAGACCTACGGGCGTAAAATGAATAAAATATAATATTACGTAAGTCGCAAGAATTATTTTCCATCTTTTGTAGAATTTATCATCCCCCTAATCTAAGTCCCTGTTTAGTGAACGCAAATCGAAAACGAATTGGGGACACACGGCAGATGTTTTCTGCTTGATAAGGTCTCTATGGCTCCCTTCATCACTAGGCAAATTCAATAAAGGACACAGCCGATTATCCTACCCACTCTCGGAAGATACAAATAAATCCTACACTCCCACCTTTACACCCTAATAGCAAATCAATATAATATGTTCATTTGTAAAATTGATACATCGATGACTCTTACCCCCTTAACCGTTTCATACCTGAATTAAAATATGTTATTCCACTGCCAATTTTAATTAAATACTAACTAACTTATCTCTATCGTTACACAGAATCAAGTCGACCGTTTTTTAAAACATAAAATGACACCCGCGATATACTTGCGCTCGCCCCGCGTAGATGGTCGTAACTGACATATACGCTGTATCTCTTGCGCACACCGCCCCGCGTAAACTATTATAAAGTTACATACGATAGTATACGCTGTAAAATAATTTTGGATTATTGAGATACGATAAATCCCGTCATCGAAAAAACGATTTGTATATATTTATATATTTATTTATTTTTTGGTTATTTCCCATATAAAGAATTGAATTATATACATTTAATTATATCTAAACTAAATACACGAAAGACTCAAAATGACCATTTTGCGGGTTACGATATTTTACGCAGGAGGGGTTAATTTGATGCTCGATAACAATTCGTAGAGTTATTTGAAATTTTGTATTTTTTTACAAAATATTTAAGAAGTTATTGCTATTTTCATTTGCAAAAATAATTGTGTCAGAGGGCGTGTTTCATTTAAAGTGATAAATCGTACACTGTGCACAAAAATATAATATTTTATTAAATTTAAAAAAAAAATCGTAAAAATTAAACATGGATAAATACCTTATAAAACTTACATTTTGAAAAAGACGACAGGAAAAAAATCTGTGGAGATTAAACACAAAATCAAAAAATTAAAATATAAAAATGGCTATCGCACAACTATTAGCTAAAATCATATAAAAAACCAAACGAAAACCAACAATTCGTATTCGCTTTAGAAAGAGAGGAAAAAATTCTTAAATCTCTGATTTTTTAATATGCACACGGTCCGAGAGGGTTAATAATAAACGAGTTTTAAATTTTACACGACTGATAAACATACATAATAGGTTGTTTAAAATTTAAAAGACATTTATTAGAAAAGCCAGTAGTTTTCAGATGCCTTACATAATAAGGCTATCAGGCCGTTTCTCCACAGGAGTATGCAGAGATGATGGACCGCCAAACAACTCGATCGACACATTAATATATTGTCTCATACATCTCATACACCCATCTGTCATTCTGACTCTAGACATGGCCCGACTCAAGTATCTGGTTTATTTGATCGTGCCATGTTCCCTCGGGCGCCCGCGACTTCTTCTACTATTCACATTCGCGTCACACCATATTCTCCTTACACTCTTTTCTTCGATCATTCGCTCTACATGACCAAACTATCTTGTATAGATAATACAATACGGTAACGTTTCACATCCGGACTCATTCATAATGTGCGAACTGAAAACAGTGAATTACGTAAATAACCGTATGTGCATTTTTACGAGAATGGAATTTAAATGTATTATTTTCGAAACGAAAAGTGTTATTTCGATAACCTATGTGTACTAACAAACTTTATATCTACAGAACCAACATTAGAAATAATAATGTATTTTATACTCCCCAAACGAACACAAAACAAATGCAAACACACTGCAGTTTCATTGGACCTCGTACTTTCAATCTTTTACCGAAAAATATTCAAGTGATTACTAAACTTCCTCAATATTTAAAAGAATTAAAATTATGGCTTTTCGACACAGCAGTTGAAACTTTTTTTATTTAATTTGTATCAATTTATGTTTCTCATAAAATATTCACCATATATTACATATATTACAATAAACACTTATAACTTCACTATACACTATTATAAACACTTTTTATACAAAACGCTTATACAAAATGTAATCTTGTTTTTATTTTATATGCCCACAATTTGTTTATTTCTAGGTACAATAAAATAATAACTTAAATATATTACCCACGCACAGGCTGCGCCTTAGTGGGTTCCCATTATTCTTATTGATTTATATAATATTGTATGTAATTAATGTAAAAATCTGGAAAAATAAAGGAATTAAAAAATATATATATATATTTATACGTACAGGATGTCCGGGGGTAAAGTTCTGGGGGTGATTCTATATAATTACAAAAAAAGGAAAAAACCTTTTTCAAAATTCCAACGTTTTAAGGTAGTTTTTAGGTTAAAAAAAGTTGAATTGTTTGTATGGAAAAATAAATATACTTGTATGTGTTAAAAAAATGGGAATTTCGAAAGAAAAAATATTTTTTACTTCTACCATAATGTAGAATCGCCTCCTGAAGTCAGCGCACTTTACCCCCGGACACCCTGTATATTATACAGTGTTTCATTTTTGGTTTTACGATGTTTTCTATAAATATATAAATTGTACTCACAGTAACCCCTCTAGGGTTAAGACTGAGTCTGATTAGTAAAAATTTATCTATGAAATACATATATAATTTAGCGTCTTGTTTGGGTTTATCACATTTCTTGTAAATTCATAAATTGCTAAATTTTGAGAGCGCATTTAGTGGCTGTTAGACTTTAGTTTTGGATGAATAATTCTTTAGAAAAGATAAGAAATGAAATTAGTAATTAGAAATTAGCATTTGAAAAAACTTTAATATTCACTAGCTACTCGTATGTCTGTCAATTAGATTTTATTCACATCTTTAGAAACGATACGTCACATTGGTGTATATTAGTATATAACATAATATATTACACTAAGAATCCTCCTTGTATTTTTTTTTATTTTGAAGTAACAAGAATATGAATGTAAAACCTCTACGAGTATATTTGGTTTTTTACTTTGAAAGCAGGATGTGGGAAACCGGAAGCTGTTTATTTTTATTACGAAAATCGTAAGAAAAACTTTTGAAGAAAAGATAAAAAGAAAAGTAATCTTTTGTGCTTGGATTTGGGGTGGAGAGATATACTGATAAATGCATACATTTAGCTTCCTTTAAGGCCTAACATCTTTTTACAACTTCCAACTTGCAATACAACGGAGAAAGTATGACATTTTCTGCCCTATTTAAGCTGAAAATCCACGGGAAGTATGAGTTAACCAAATGAAATGCGATTGTTGAGAAGTGTTTGTGACTCAAAATCATAAAAATAAATAATTATATCCTCAATGACATAATCATGTATTGCCATTTTCTGTCATTTGCGGTATTGCCTCTTGGGGAATAATGGCGCTCATTCTCCAGAGAAATATTTCAAAACCTACATACGGTGGAACAATATTTTTAATATAAAATTTAGGATAAAATGTATTCTGAATATGTATCAATGGATCCAGCTTTGAGCTACTGGAGATGCCTTAACGCAGTGCAGCAACATACAAAGTCATAATTCCCGCACACGCTTGTAAACAAAAAATCATGACTCCCAAGGCAATTCCATTTTGCAGGTGCACAGTGGTCGCAACTTTACGAGGATTGAACAATATTATTTCCAAATTTAATAACTCTGTCGCAATGAGAGGTCAACATTTTACGACATTTTGGTATGATCATAAAGAAAACCTAGATATTATTACTCACTGTAGCGAAATAAAGCTGATCAAATTTAACGGCATTGACCGACGTAAATGAAAAGTTGAAATTCACTTTTGGGTAGGATTATATTGCTTTAGAATTGAAGTTAATTCAAAAAGCTCCTAAAACCTTGAAAACTTAATAAACCGGGTTCATGGGGTGAGGTTATTCCAGGTCTTGGTGGCAGATGCGTCTGCCCAGCAGCTGCGTGGCGGGCCGGATCGGAGGAGGACGGTTGAGGGAGACCCTTAGACTCTTTAGCCGGACTTTCTCCAACCACTGCACCGCAGTGGGAGGGATCGATTCATACGTCACTTTAGTTAACTGACTCCCAAATTCTACTAACCCCAAAAAACCTTATTCGTATCCTTTCCTTCCTCTCCTTACTTCCTCCTTCAAAAAGATCCTCTACCAGCACCCCCAAAGATAAAATAGGCATGTGTGGAGTTAAAATGAATCATACACATCAAAGATTATTTTTTAGACTAAAAACATATTTGTTAATTTATGTCGACAACCATGCGATATGTGCAAAGTAACATTTCTCAACGAAAGTCGAAATCTACACGTTTCATTGTTATTTTGTTAGTTTGTTTAGCTAACCATTTTTAATATAGTATAAATATATCAAATGAGAGAGGACAGAAACCCAATGATATGACACACTTATGACAAAATTGCCATCAAAAATATATTGACAAAATTATTATAAGCAAGAAAATTAGTCGCCTGAAATATCCATACAAATCGGCATCTCCTTAGTAAAAAATAATTTCTTATCCTTTGTGCTACGCATAAAAACCTTGCCTTGTAAACATTAATTTATCATTATAAAAATTAAAAAATAATAATATTGAAAAAAGACAACAGAAATGATTTGCAGTGTCTCAAGTACCAAAAGTAAAAAAAAAAACCCTGACTAGTTTCATAACAAGTATAGACTCTACTATTAAACGACAAATCCCAGAATTAAATCGATTGCTGGCTTCAAAGTGACTCCATTGCCGTATTAACAAATTATTGTACAAGTGATTTTAATGCATAAATACAGACAGAATTTTATACCCCACAGGTTAAACATCAAATCTTTACGACGCGACGGCGACGTTTCAAATAGTAAGATAAAATATTTTTACTCCATAAATTTTTATAAAGCTACAAATTGTTTCATTGGTCACACTTTGAAATATGAAAACTTTTACATCTGTGAGGGTTTCGATTCAACAGAAACACTTTGAAATACAAATAATTTTACAACCCCGTGATTTTACACTGACAGATTTGGAAATTCGTTCATAGAATTATGATGCTATTATCTTTGATTTCATTCAAAGCTATTACATAAACAATGTAAGCGTCCTTACGATATTAATGGCACCAAATCTACTGCAAACATTATATAGAATTTCAAAGAATTTAATAACTAAAAAAATTATAGAAATCATTTCCTAAATAGTAACCAAGAAAATTAATCAGAGTAGTATTGTATACATATATGAGGCCAGAAATATTTTTCAGATTTCCACGCTTATATTTTATTGACAGAGTAAGTGGAATGATGTTTTGTCTAATATCCCGAATGTTTTATACTAGAAATAAAAATTAAAGTTTTCAAACAAATTTTTTTAATAAATTTTCAGTAATTCGAAAACTCTAACTTTAATATATTGTTGGTCACAAACATCACTATACGAGATATACAACCATCTTTTTTTAAAATTTACAAAAAAAAATCAACCCGCATAAATATTTTTACTATAATACGAGTACATCTATTTTTAAACGAATTTTAAAAACTTTAAAAAAATGTGTGACTGAGGATTGAACCATTCTCGCCCAGGAACTGAAGTCAACAACTCTACCAACTTCGCTAAATGCCGATCGGGTATGACCGACATTTATTTCGTATATTTAATTCTGTAATTTCATCCGATTTGATCCGCGATTGTCACCAAAAGTTGAAAGAATGCATTATCAAATAATTTTTAGCAATAATTAGTCGCCTGAAATATCAATATAAATTGAAAATATCTCCCGAGTAAAAATAAATGCCGCCAACGGGAATCGAACCCGTGCCTTATGATTTCCGGTCAGGTGCTCTGAACCACTAAGCTATTTCGGCTTATTTCCTACCCGCAAGCTAATTCAATGTGTACTAGTACCTCAATCAACAATTACTGTTTACTCGGGAGATATTTTCAATTTGTATTGATATTTCAGGCGACTAATTATTTGTTACCCTTTATGCTATGCATAAAACCTTGTCTTATAAACTTTAGTTTATCATTAAAAAATAAGAATGCATTATCATCGACAGCGAGTTTCAGCTCGATTGAATGTCGGTAAGTGGGTTAATTTCCCCTTTAAAGATTTGCATTCATCCGTTATCGAAAACTAAAGTGAAACTAAAATAGATGTAGGTATTTAAAAAGTCAATAATAATTTAAATGGTATTTACAGGATAAAATCATCAATACAAAACGAATTTCCTCAAAATTCTATAAAACCAGTTGACATAATTTGACCAAATCTCAGAACCGCTGACTCACAGTGCTCGTCCGAAGAAGTGGACCGCAAAGGGTAAGAGGAAATGCGAGCTTCTTGAATACCCGGAATAATTTTCTAGAATGTCGCACTTCAACTTCCCTTCCTTAGGAACGACCGCACAGTGGGACATAACTCACCGGGTTGGGACGACACTAAAACCAAGCTTTTCACCCTACATATAAAATGATAATAAAAAACTACGCGAATGAAAACAAAAACAAAGATTTCGGGGACATGTAAATTTCTGCATTCTGAGTAGAATTTTTGTTTTTATTTTGCGTTTATAGTCACGTCCTCAACACAGAAAGATACATCATATTTTCTAAACACGTAGTGGTGCATATACACATGCATAGAAGAGCCGCACTGGTGTAAGATCACACGGAGAAAAATGAGTATTACTGAAGTTATCAAGAATTTCTTCAAATTATTAGTAATCCGGTCAAAAAGGGATTGCAGGCCTTAACGAATGAACTAACAGGTTTCCTGATAAACTTTTGATGAAATTACGAATATATTATGACGATGTCGGAACACGTTTTCACGAAAATCCGAATGTTATTTATCCGCACGTGCATTTTCATAGACAATATAACATGACGAAATGCGAGAAATTAGTATTTTCACGAACACGTGTTCCGAAATCATGATAATATGTCCGTAATTTAATTAGAAGTTTATCAGGAAACCTCTTAATTCATGCGCAAAGTTCGCAAAATATAAAAGCAAAAAACACTTTAATTTACTTCAGCGTTGAGTCGGCACTGTAAACGAAGTAACTTCGGACATGGTTTAGGAAAATATAATGATAATTTGCGTCAGAGACAAAAACGCATTTTTTTATTATGACCTTTATTAAGGCGCGAAGAGCGAAGAGACAAAAACGCAATTTTTATTATGACCTTTATTACAGCACGGCGTACCTACTTACTGCCCACGAATAACGAAATGTCTATATTACACATTTAACTATTTTTATTTTACCACCACGCTGCGACTAATTTACCCTTTTTTACGTCAGCGTGAAAATGTAACAAAAATTCTGAAAGAAACGTAACGCTTTACTAAAAAAAGTTTTTAAAACAATTACAATTTTTTACATCAGCGTGAAAAGAGGGCAAAAATTATTAAATAAGGGTGGGACGTTCGTAAAAAGTTTCATAGCCAGAGTTTAGTGAAACACAATACTCATACAGATGTATTGCTTGCATACAACTTGTTTCAAATTTTCTGTTCGACTTTCTTATAGGTACGACAGAAAAGAAAATTTCGACGAAAATTTATTATTATTACGATGTACCAGTGAAAAATCACGGGACATTACAATTGTAGGATTTTACAAAGAGCAGACCCTTTAAAAATCACGAAATCCAACTTTACTTGTCAATATTTACCCTTAATCTTTTAAACGAAAGAAAAACACATTTGATATCTCCACACATCTCTCACATTCCTCAATTGACTTAATTCATATAAAAAATAGCACTTGTCAACGTTTAATTAATTATTTATCACATAAAATATTAACTGAATCGGAATTGTATAATTTACTAACTATTATGAGTATTATTAAATTCTTCAATCTGTAAACATCACCCGCCATAACACAGGGGCATCCCTAGCATGGCGGTTGAAATAACATTCAAAATGCATCATCCAATGTAAATTTTCTTTGGAATAAAAAAAAATCCATGCGTTGCGTATGTAATGGAAAATATTAATTTGGGGACAGATACTTTAAGCCTGTCCCCAAACTATACAAATTTCCCTCAAGTAT
The DNA here is from genome assembly GCF_061612785.1 of Hesperophylax consimilis. NCBI lineage: Eukaryota > Metazoa > Arthropoda > Insecta > Trichoptera > Limnephilidae > Hesperophylax > Hesperophylax consimilis. The sequence goes on along the minus strand of NC_142856.1, from coordinate 28,352,721 downwards.
ATGCGCTCGAAAAACTGTCATCATTCCATGCTTTCCACATATATATATATATATACAATTTATTATGAAAATAATTTTACGGTAAAAAAATATTACATCGTTTAGATAGGTACTTAAAGTAGATAATAAAAAGTACGAAGAAAATTTATTCAAAAGAAATCTGGAAAAAAATACAATATAGGTAGATACTTACGATTTATCGCTTTATTACTATCAGTTTCAGTTTTGAAAATGACACTTAAATTCAAAACAAATCCGAGTGCTAGAGTATATTGAACCGGAGTTACAGACAAACACAACCGAAATTAGTTTTTCTTAATAAATAGAAACACTGCAAACATTTTCGAATAGCTGTATAAACATACTGTAAATAGGTAAAGACTTATTGAAATTAAAAATTTTGATCAGTGTCTACTTTTACACTAATTTATTTGAGTATTCATTTACTCTTTATTGGGATTTTACATGAAATGAATGTATAATACAGTTCCTTTGACTATTTGTAGCAAGTGCATGGTATTGATTTAAGTCCCCATTTCTACCGATTTATAACATATTTCTCTTGAACACTTTATAGTCCAGTCAGTGGGGAGTTTTACCTTGCAAAAGGTTAGGTAGTAGCGATTTTTATATATGTTGTTAAGATTGGGACTCTAAGGAAAAAAAAAGTTTTCGACCTTGGGGGGGTCGAGCTCGATCCGCCATCTTGGATTGAAGGTGCCAAAATTTGATTTTTTCAAAATAATTATGAAGTGGTTGATTTTACAACCAAATTGTTGAAGGCAAACTTAAAGACAACTAAATTACCTACATTTTTTGTAGAAAGTTTTTTTTTTGTAAGTCTAATAGGTAACGAGTTACAGCGGTTGAAAGAAGAAAATTTTGACAAAAAATTGTAAAACTCCAGTTTTCTTGAAAAATTTTGTACGAACATATTACACAATATCATTTTAACATATTTCTACGTTACAATATACTTATATAGCATCATCCGTGTACTCGATGACGTTGATTTGTTATAGTGGGATCCTAGTCTACAGCTGACTTGGCAACACTGATTGAGTCCTGGTTACAGGACGTTGCCTGGATGCTCATGTCTGCAGATGTTCTTTTCGATGAAACAATGCCAGTTCAAGTTTCACAAGAACGATTTTTAGCCAATGAAAATAACAAAGTCCGTCTGATTTCGATGCTTACAAAGCAATTTACACAGGATGATTTTACAGTTAAGCAGGCTGAAGAAGATGCTGGTGAGTTGATTGTCAATACTGCGATTTCCTTGTGTTCATCATATGACGCTGTTTTCATTATTGGCGAAGACGTTGATCTCCTAGTTCTGCTGACAGCATTAGCACCACCCAAAAGTAGTATATATCTTCGCAAACCCGGAATGTGAAAATCGCTACTACCTAACCTTTTGCAAGGTGGAGCCCTTTTTTATCCCCCACTGACTGGACTATTAAGGACGCGTTGTTTTACAGAATTTGAACTATTCTTAAAAGTTAATTTTCAAGTTCTCTTAAAGTTATAGTCATGTTCTGTTATAATATCATTATGGGCCGGTTGCTTCATAGGACTGAAATAATAACAGAACGCGAATAGAGCTTGAATTTTAACATTGATATTTGATGAATTGTTAAAATTCTGTGAAACAACTCATTCTAAGGATTATTTTTTACAGAATTTGAACAATTCACGAAGTTAATTTTCAAGTTCTGTAAAGGTAAATTTAAGTTCCGTTGTAACATTATTATTGGCAGTTGTTTCACACGGTTTAAATAATAGCAGAACTTGAATGGAACCTTTACAGAACTTGAAAATACACTTTTAAATTTGATGAATTGTTCAAATTCCGTAAAACAACCCATCCATATGTGACCTCAAAACATGCATAATATTAGAACTACACAGACCATTCATTAAAAAAACATTTTTCCGATACAATTTAAAACGTCGGGAAACAAAACGCTACCTGCACATTTTCCAATCGCAATTCATTTCCAACTTTCTGGGAATAAAAATTTGCTGGTGATTTTTCAATGGATACCGACAAGCTACTTTATTGGTATATTAGGACTGTTACAGTGTAACTGGAATAGCTTATGAAAATGATTAAATTCCAAGTCACGATTCCCTTGATGTTTTTCATGAGCTCTACTATGGAAATGAAAAATACTAATCAAAGGCATTAGTTACGGGCATTTTACAAGATGCTTTAGTAATTATTTACTATTCTGTCACATTCTCAACTTTCAATGTGAGTTTTTCGATAGCTCTTGTAATACTGTTATCTCGGGCTGCGAGTTTCTTGTGGGCGAAATAATGGAAAAAGGGAACGGAATTGGTACTGCGAGAGAATGCCACCAGAATATTGAAATGTGATGCCCTAACTTGTATTTGGTATCCTCTTTGCTCACTCCGAAGCACAAAAAACTCACGGCCAATTGAACTCGTAACCTATGGTCGGTTGCGCGGTAAAAAAGGTACTTTCCGTCTCCTGGTGACGATCGGACGGTTATGGGTGTAGGTAAGGAGTAAATCGTAAATAATAATCGGCTATATGCCCTAACACTGAGTGTGGCGGATTAGATTATAAATACTAGATAAAATTAGCCGTAGGCATATAAATTTTAACGAAATATTTTCAAAATCTGGTAGTGGTTTTTTTAGTCTTTATATTAGGTAATTAAATTAAAACGAAGTAAGAATTGTTTTAAGAGGATGGTGAAATGGAAAAAAAACGATGTTTTTTTCGTATGGTTTTCGTATATGGACCGTCTTTTGATATGGATTCGGGATGAAAAAAATGGACATGTTCTATTTTGGTACCGTTTTCGTCCAGTTTAAGATGGCGGACATTATTTGACATCAAATCTGTTGTCTGTTATTAATAATGTAATAACTTATTACATTACGTAACTATATTCTTATGTGGAAATTTTGCACGTTTATTTCGTTTTATATTTAAAATAATGTCCGCCTTAATATTTTTACTCATTTATATTATACGCCCTTACGGGCATTTACAAACATATGATATACATAATTTAGTGGAACAGTAATCATGAAGTAAAATTTGCTTTTAAAATTATATAGAACCTTTAATTACACTAGCGCCCTTGAGGTGATTTTTCACAAAAACGGCGCTCTACAAATTATCCAATTATTATTATTATTATTATTATTATAAACCTGAATTATTATTTTCATTATTTAGGTATGTTATAGCCTTCTTGCAACTATATTCCGTTCAATCGAACACATCTATAATTTCTGCGACAGCATTGCCATCTACGTGCAATCTAAGTACAATCATCTAAAGTTTCTAAATGACGCAGTCCTTACATTGTCGTTGTAAATAAAAATAATTTTCGATCGAGTTGTCTAGTTGGCACGTTGAAGGAAAAAAATTATAAAAATACTATAAGACTATAAATATCTACTATCTCACTACCTACATTAATAAGTTGTTTGAAAATTTTGTGCACGTCAATGTGATTCATATAGACTTCGAAAAAGAATTTGAGAAAGTCGAGACCATGATATATATATATATTTTAATTGATTACATCGGTTTTTTTCTCAGAATTTCCTCGCATTTGTGGCTAGCTACTTACACAATTGTCGTCAGTTACGGACACCATCTTGCTCACAAATACAAAACCATCTCTAGGATTCCCCGGGGATCGAACCTAGGACCCCTCCTGTTTCTTTTATTAATTAACTACATTGGCAAGACCATTACGCTCAAGAAATAAATATAGGACCTTTAGTCTCCATGTTCCGATACCTTTAGTCTCCATGTTCCAGACAGGCCAATAATATTATTTATATCAGTTCAAAAAATAATTTCAATGTGTTGAAAATAGGTGTCATTGGGCAATTTGGGAAGCCTTTACCTGGTGATGTTAGTTTCTTTTGAGTCCTGCTGGTTTCTTGAAGATTCCATGGGTCACTTATAGTTTCTAACACCTTATACAATCACCATTAATGATAGATTTTGGCAACACGAAGTCTGTTTACATTCCCCACACGAGAATATTGAACTTGGCGATGATATTTGCACTGTTTAATGGACTTTTCACGAGATTATTGATACGAGCAGCGAATTAACTTGCATTTCAACTACGAAGAAAATTCGAATCATAAAACAAATGATATAATATGTGTTGGTAACAAATGAATAACACTGGCGTTGGTATTCTTTTTTCAATTCATATTTCTTCGAAGGTAGGTTCTACTTTTAGGAAAGGAACTAAAGGAAAATACAATTTGAATAGGAACTGGGATGTGGAATAATCACAAGACTGTTTCAATACTAAACAGATATAGCAAAACAATAAATTCTATAATAATAATATGAAATAATAATAAACGATGCAAATTTAGACCAGTAATCGTTTGGTGTCATACTCCTTGCCCCTTTTATGCTATCCCACTTCACTCACCCTGATACACGCTTATTTCCTAGCCTCAGAAATTTCTTTATTCGTATTTGATACGATGATTTGATTCCATACGCCGAAAATGCAACTTTTCAAAAAATGCGTGCTTCCGGGTTCCTTTTATGGATGCAAAATATGGTCCGTCAATAAAAAAGACACCAATATTGAATCCAAACGGATCGAAAGAAATCACCCATCACCCGCAGGGGTCTTAAAAGAAAGGAATGGGAAACGGAGCAAGAAAAGAGGTTCAAATTGAATACGCCAAAAAACCTAATGGCAACGGACAAGATATATAGCTCAAGGGGCATACAACCGTTGAACGAATCTATTCGTTCAATGGCACCCGAAAGGAATAAATAATAGAATTGAATGAATATACCAAACGAGTATAGAAGGATCTGTGGTAGTTGCATGGCATCTTTTACACGCCCTTAATCTATTGCCGACCGGCGAACATTTTTACACTAAATCTCAAATTCGCCTTAAAAGTAGCTAGATCGACGAAATAAACAAGTTTGGAGGCTACCCAGCAGTAAAGCACAAATTATTGAGGGAGAAAGGGAGCAAAATAGAGACCAATAGAATATTTATATTATTTTGTTGGGAATCGATTGCGCAGTTCTATGTACGCCTACATAACATTTTCGGTATTGTGAAAGCTAATATGGAACCTAAACTATACGTGTATGTTTTAATTTTATTGACTTAACTGAAATTCTGGGTATGAAAAGTCTTAACAGTAGACGGAAAGCTACTTTGTTGATAGTGGCTTATAACCTCTTGAACTGTCATATCATCAATTCCGAAATTTTAGAAAAAAAAATTGTGTTGTATTTTACAAGAGCGTGTTTTTGTTGGTCCGAGATGCAGAACTAATCTACCTTCAATGCCCCTCGGAAAAATCTTATCTTGATCTTAAATTAACTTGAACGCCTGAATTCGACATTTACCACGTGAATATTATCAAATTCAAAATGATTAATTAAGCAACGAGAATCGACAAATAATGTAATTTACATTTATTATTGTAATGTAATTCTGTAAGTGTACATCTATTTGGCGGGCGGACGGATTTGATATGTATACAAATCTATAGTTTTATTTCGAGACTGATAAAATTCTGCACACTTTATATACAAAACAAGAGGAAGGACTTGTCTACATAACTAACAACCACGCCGTTTCCCCGCAGGTTTAGGCAGAGAGGAAGGACCGCCGACTCTTGACATGGCCCGACTCAAGTATCTGTATCACTTGATCGTGCCATGCCTTCCTCGGGCGTCCCCGACTTCTTCTGGCATTCACATATATATATATAAATAAATTAATAATCTTAATATATTTTACGAACTGTCGTGTAAGCGTCTTTGTAAAGCTTTCTTATTAAAAGTGCGAATAGGATTACCTACAAAATTTAACTACTTTAGAAAAATTGCCGGGTTGCTAATATTTCAAATTTTCACCACCCCAGTGCATTAAGTTTTGGCTATGACGGAACGAAAGAGTTCCGCCGCGCATCTTGTATACAGAAACACTCTGGTAATAAACAGTAAAGATTCCCGAGGGAAATAGTGAGAAACAAGGATGAAACTGTTAACGTGAACTTCGATGCTAACATCCAAAGCTTACACCATGCAATAAGATATTATGAAATAACATCAAAATGAATTGATCGCCTACATACAAACATAAATCTGTTGGCATTATAATAAATTCTTGAAATCTCGTCAAAAAATAAGACAGTAATGTTTTTTCCACATTTTTCAATGATTGGTAAGTAAATTGTAGAGACTCGGTGAGGCCTGGTAGTACAAACAGAACGCCATAAAATGATTGAAGCTTCCTAGGAAATTGTTTTTTAAATACGAGTATGATATATTTTTGATTAGAAACAAAATAAAAGAAAGGATTCCAAAGAATAATCCTAATAACGTAATCTCCAAAGGGACTTAGCCAAACAAAAGCCACGATTCCGGAAATTGCTTTTTAAAAACGGTGATGTTTTCAAAATGAGCACGAGAAAGATATTACTTTTTTGAAAGGGTAAAGGCAGAAGCTTAGTTGCATTGATATTTTTGTAAACAATATAAAAAGAAGGCAGTTTTAAAAGGGTGCTAAAAATCATACCAAAGGATTTTCGAAAAGAAATTCAACAAAATACTAGGCATTTCTTACGAAAGTAACAAAAAACATTTAACGACCGTTTTCATAAATCAATCTATGACTAAAAATTGAGTTTAAATGCACAATCTCGGTATGATTCGCTCAGCTATAAAGTTCAGACATCTAATTTCGTAGTAATGAAAACGACATGGTTTTTGTAGGTCGATCGCACTGACAGCTTTACAAAATCCTTACATTATTATTTATAAATTTTCTATAAATAAAAAATATTGGTTTTGGAATTCTGGGATGTAATGATGATGGAAAAGTATTGGTAATACCTAAATACAGGAGCAATTATTATATATTTTTTATTTCTATCGGCAATGAAGCGCAGTAAAAAAAATGGGGTTGAATTGTTATTGAGTAGTGCCTAGTTCTCCGAGATTTGCGCTAAGGGTAAATTAACTTAGCGTTCGTTCAAGTTACAACACTGAAAACGACACTATCATTGATAAAAAGAAAAAAAGTCCACTTCTTGATTAGTTGGAGGGGGCCGTAAGTTTGTGAAATGACCTATCGATGACAATGCTTAAAAAAATAACGCATTCAAAACATCGATTTCATGGAATCATCGATGTTTTGATTTCATCGATGTTTGGTGCTAGTCCTAGAAGGAAGTAGTAACACAGTGGTGGGACTATCGTAAAAGTAAATAAAATGGACACTTCAACGCTACTGCACAGTGGGGAAGACGACATACTAAAGTGACATTTTTAAATTCTAAGAAATGGGTTAGTCCATCGCATGGCAGTCTTCAGAAGAAAAATTCATTAATATTTTTTTGTAAAAATGCATTTAAAGGTATTCATTATTTAATAATACTGTGTGCATGATGGTTTGGGGCAAAAGGGAATGTAAGTGAACATTTTTTTTAAATAATATGGAAAGTTTCGACAAAGGAGAGATTTAAAAATATATATATTGAAAATTTTGATATATTTTTACACAATGAACAGTTATACAAATAAAATTACAATGTAGTGTGTATCAAAAAATCCCACAAAGGCAAAGCCCGTGTGTGGGTATTATAGTACTTATTATCACAATTCTTTATGTTATTTTTGAACGTAACAATGTTTCATTAAAAGTTGTAATAAGTGTGTTGTAAATTTTAGGGGCAATAAAATTAATATGCCTTTGGGCTAGTCTAGTTTTTCAATGAGGTACTGCAAATACACAAGTTCCATGTGTTTGGCTAGAACGGTTATCATTAATCGGATATATTTTGATAAATTATATGTACATATATGTACAGTAGGTGTGGACGAAATTTTTAAACTTTTAAGAATACGGAAAAGGCGCCATTCCAGAAGATGATGTAAGTGGATTTTATTTTATATTAAAAAATAAGCTGCTAAGCGCCAACGCACATTTTTTACTCGTTTGAAATAATATAAACGTATATTTAAGACACGTTTCATAGTGGAAGATACTCTCAGTATCACCCTGGTGAAAGACCACCATTCAGAATTTAAACGTAGCTTGAAATGGCTTTGGCCGTATTTGGTGGCTTCCTCTATCCCATCTCTTTTCCCTCTCCATTACCTTTACCCTCACAACATACCCCAATTGGGGATGCCATAGTCTCACAGGCTTCAGACGATTGGGAGTAGTCTCTTGTGCGGTTTCACATTTAAAAAAACAAACTAGCTACAAACTATGCACTAACCCAATATTATTTTTTTGAAATTTTCTTGCAAGTAATTTAATAATAAGTCTTTTATTCTTATAACTGGAAATAATCCTCCGATAACCAATGAAATGCAATAATGTTGGAAATGTGCCAAACACCAAAAAAGAACTTAAAGAAAAAGTTCATAAGGCAAACAGTAAAGTTGTTGGAAAAGTGCCAAGAATCGAACAATCCGAAACTGGGTGAAATGCAAATTGCACACACATTTTTGTGAAGATTCAATGAGTGGAAATTTTTTTTTAAAACACAAAATAGAATAGAAAAACTTCGCGTGTTGGATAGAATAATAACCATTTTTCAATTAATTAATTAATTTAGCTATTATCCGTATTTGTTCGTTTTTCCGAACAGCTCATATGGTCTCATAAAAAATTGTTGTATTTCCCTTACCGTCATAGTTAGAAATATGAACTAAACGGTGTTAGAAAGAAAAAATACCAAGCCTTACATTCAAATATAGAAGTTAACTACAAAATAATCAAAATGTACACCTCTATGAAACCAAAGATTCCGACCGCAACTTGAGAAAAAATTATGAAACTTGGTGAATTTTTTATTAATTATTTCTATATAAAGCGACAGAAAAGTAAGGTGGCAGTAATGTTTATAATACATTTGTCTAATAAAATATATTTTTTCAATTCAGTGTATAGACGGAAATACGGTAAGGTTAATTTTTTTAAATTTTAAGTTTGATTTCGAAATTTTAATATTTAAAAAAATGTTTATTATAATTTGAAGGCGTATTTCATCACCTTGCAAAAACAGTTATTAGTTTTCGGATACGTTCAGAAATATCCCATTTATTTGGATTTTATTGAGAATCGGAAATACACACAAATTCTCTGGTTTTCTGACAGCATATTTATGAAATGTAACGGTCAATATACCAAAGCCCTGAAGGGTTGAATAAAATCCAAATAAATTGAATATTTCTGAATAAATCCGAAAACTAAAAAGTGTTGTTGAAAGATGATGAAATAAGCTTTTATATTTTATTATTAGAAATAAACACATAATGTTTTTAAAAAAAAATAAGACAAACTTGAAAAAGTTTAAAAAATGGCTTACCTTACATTTTTTCATCTAAACACGGAACTAAACTAAACTAAACTAAAACTAATGTAACCAAAAAAAATACACATTTTTTTAGACAAATGTGTTAAAAATATTATTGTCACCTCACTTTTGTGCCGTTTTGTACAAAATAATTAATCAAAAGTTTACATTTTTCAACACAGTTTCATCATTTTTTCTCAAATTAAGTTGGGAACCTTTGGTTTGATAGAGGTGTACATTTAAATTCTTCTGTGGTTAACTTCTAGATTTGAATATAAAGCGTGGTTTTTTCCCCTTCTAACATCGTTTAGGTATTTGTAACTATGACAGTAAGGGAGACACACCGATTTCTATGAGATCATAATATGAACTGTTCCCAAAAGAGAACAAAATGAATCTGCGGGTAATAGTTGTTTGTTCCCAAAACCGAACAAATCAGCCTGAGGGGTTAACTAGAGTAAGAATTTATGTTAAGTATAAATTTATTGTTCTGTATTCTCTATCTACGATACTATATTATCTATGTAATATTTACCTTTTACTAGTATATCAGCTGTTACTTGACTAACTACTATCGAGTAGTATAGCGCCCTTCGTGGCAGCAGGACGCGTCCCAACACGTCCTCCAAGCGCTTTGTGTTTTTTTTGTAGTTTCAAGGGAAATGAGGCAAAATCCTTTAAATTATCCTTTCCCTTATTTTTAAAATCAATCAAATAAAATTTTAACTTAAATAAAAATAAATTTAACAACCAGTTATTAGAAATATATAATACGTGATTTGAGTGCAGTGTTTTAAAAGTGAATATTCTGAAATTTTGCTCAAAAATATTCGATATTCGAAACGAACGTCGATCGGTAAATGCACCCCAGATGTTTTCAACGGAATTCTCGGAAACTCTGAAAGCAAGTATTTTGCTAAGCCCAGGGTAATTTATTATCCCGTCACTTTTTATTGCGGGCAGAATGCACCACTTCAACAATCACCAGGAACAGGATTACATGGAGATGAATGATGGACTAGCCGAACGTCACAGCAGTGCTTCCAGGGTCTTTTATCTATCTGAGGTGTCAGCGCTTTATTAGCAGCAGACACACACCTGGACGGATGACGAACCTCGTGCCGGCACTGTTGGTGGATGCGATGGACTCTCTCGCTGCAGCAGCTGGTCCAGTTTCTTCACCACCAAAGACTCTTTCTGCAGAGTCTTCATTTTCTATCTTCGTCGAACGTCACAGCGGTGCTGCCAAGGTCTGGTATCTGTGAGAGGATATTGTGTCAGCGCTTTGTTAGCAGCAGACACATACCTGGACGGATGACGAACCTCGTGTTGGCACTGTTGGTGGACGCGGTGGACTCTTTCGCTGCAGCAGCTGGACCAGTTTCCTCACCAACTGGGATTCTTGCTGCAGAGTCTCCATCTTCTATCTTCGTGTCACCTGTTTCTGTACTTCATTTTACTTAACTTAAATTCAGTTTATTTATTTTTTAATATTTATATTTTTTGTAATACCTGCATCAACTGTAAAGCGCCCCTGAGGTGATATCTCACAAAAGCGGCGCTATACAAATTGTCCAGTTAATAAATAAATAAATAAATATCGACAGTATAATAAATACTTATTCCTAACAATTATAATTATTTGTTATCCTTTACGCTATACACAAAACCTTGTCTTTAAACATTAATTTATCGTTAAAAAAAAAAAAATTTAAAAAAAATTATTATTATTATTATTATCAGCGAATACTTAAAACCTTACCAATTGCAATATGCCTACGTAAAAAACAATAAAATTTTCTGTATAATATTATATTTGTAACTATACAGCAGTAATGGTCAACCTTTTTAACCTGAGGACTAATTTAACCATTTTCAATTTGTTCACAAGCCGCAGGGGATAGGGCACATACAGCTTGAGATGGTTAACTTTGCAGTTGGTTGTGTTGCAAACCAATTTATATTTTGTAAAACCGTGATTTTGTAATAAAATTATCATAAACTCGAGAAATTATTTTGATTTTTATTTTTAAATATTACTTATATCTGAATATATGAAAAATACAAGATGGGGCATAAGTTATGTTATAATGTGAATTACTTTTATATTACTATTATTACATTACTTTTGCTTTACCTTGTACTTGCAATTTTGGGCAACTGATTCAAAATAGACACGACAGTTTGTCACGAAACCTTTTCGTAATTAATTAAGGTCGAACCACAAAATTCTGTACTTAGAATTTGCAAAAAGGGCTTATTCTTTGGAGTGGCTGATTCAAAATTTTGATCAAAAGCTAAAGTTTACTACAAAACAGAACAGAAACCATTGAATAATTTTAGTCTAAATTTTTTGATATTTTATTTAGCTTAGTGAGCCGTACCGGAAAGTTATGGGTAGCACAAAGTAGGCAGTCCACGGGCTGCGTGTTCTCATCACTGCTATAGAGCTTACACGGCAGAGAATCAGCATAAATTTTAGAATGGTGAGCGCTGGCAACATGTTTTATAATATTTATCCTTATGGCATATATAGATTCACAATTATCAAGCCATAGAACAAAACACCCATTTAGCTATTAAAACTGAAGATAACACGCAATGATATCATTATTTCATATGCATATTTCAATAAATCAACAATAAAAAAAACATTTGGTTGAGTTTAAAATGGAGGCAAACATATGAGCCAGAAACTTCAATAATAATTAAATAAATAAAAATATTTAAAGAAGTTGAGTTGCCGAGATCATCCACTTTTCTTCTATCTATTCTTAATCACCTATTCTCTTCTATTTATTCTCATTTGTTTCCCCTATTTTCCTCACAACCCCAAGGTTATAACACCACTGGTTCAACCAATTGGGAATCTTTTGTGGTTTACCCAAAAAAACCTTAAGCCAACCAAAAAAGTTTCATAATGCCTGCATTTTCAAGCTATTCAAAATAAGCACCATTGTGTATAAAGTGCTACTTCATCTACAAACAAAAATCAACAATACACATCACATCATGACGTGATATAATATTTACAATGCATCGTTAAGATACAATAATTACCGACCATCATTAATCTCTAATTTTCCAATGTTCATATTTGGTTCAAAGCAGACCATTTTCGTCATACAGAGAGTTTGGTAAAAAAGACCAATAAAATTCGTAAAAACTTCTATGTAGTTAGATTATGAAGTTTCAAGTGAATAGATTAATTAAATATGAAATATCAGTGGCACACTCAGAGGGAAGGAGCAGGGTGCTCTTTATTATAAAAGTAATAAAGGGTGTAGCAAAAATCTAGTATGGATACGTGCTACTTTAATTATTTGTGTTTCAAATTCTAAAACGAGTTGTTCGGGTGTAGACCATATTAACTGACAAAAACATGTTTTGAGATATGGCATTTTAAATTTTTGGATACATAAAAATAACATAGATCATAGAAAAATTAAGAGTTGTTTTAATTTTTTATTATGACAATACAAATTTATGTTCATTGCGGTAATATGATTTAAAACAAAATAATTGAACTTGAAAAATGGGAAAAAAAATGTTGGTTACCATCCTTTACATGAACACACAAACTAATTTATGGTAACATATTTATATGTAGCAAATCTAATAAGTTCAAAAAAAAAGAAAAAAATTAAATTATATACTGAAATTAATGTTAGTTCCAAAACGACATAATTTTTCATCCAGGCTTAATCTTCTGGATCCTTGTGAAGCACAAAAGATGTAATCGTTGGATAACATGACATGCCATAAAATAACGACATTTTCAGGTAAACAATGGCTTGTGCATGTAGATATGTACCAATAAAAAGCCTTTTAAATCGATCAAAGTTGTAGCATGTAAAACATGGTAATTGAAAACACCTAATAATTTTTTTAACCAACTACCAACTAACCAACTAACCATCACGCCGTTTCCCGCAGGGGTAGGCAGAGAGGACGGACCGCCAAACAACTCGGTCTTGGCACTCACTCCTTGCCTCATTCCAATTCATACATCGTCTCATACATACTCTTCTATTGTTCTGACTCTTGACATGGCCCGACTCAAGTATCTGATTCACTTGGTCGTGCCATGTCTTCCTCGGGCGTCCCCGACTTCTGCTACCATTCACATTTGCATCGTATATTCTCCTTACACTCCTTTATTCGCTCATTCGCTCTACATGCCCAAACCATCTAAGCGTCCCTTTCTTGATCTTACTCATTACGCTTACATCAGCCTTGCACTCTTTGCGGATATCCACATTCCTCACACGATCATACATGGTTTTACCACACATACGCCTCAGGGATCTCATTTCAACAGCATTCAATCTACTTTCATCCTTTCTTTGCCAGTTCCATGCCTCACTTCCATACATCAGGGTAGGTACCAGCACTCCATTGTGGACTGCTAACTTCGCTTCTTTGGACATTTTTTTGTTAGCGCCAACTGCGTTCAGTCCTCCATTAATGGAGTTACCTGCATTTACTCTTCTTTCAATATCTCTGTCAGCCTTCCCATCTCTCGTAAACATGCTTCCTAAATACACAAATTCATCCACCTGCTCCAAGTATTCCTCATTCACAACTATATTGCACACTGTTTTCGTACTTTCTCTTTCAAACACCATTACTTTAGACTTACTTACATTCATCATTAACTCATTCTTCACGCATACTTCGTTCATCCTAGACACGAGAGACTGCAGGTAATCCATACTATTAGCAATCAGCACCGCATCATCAGCATACAACAGGCAACATACTTTCAGATTACTCAAATTCGCGCCCAATCCCACATCTTTCAATTCTTGCATACAATTATCCATGTATAGATTGAATAACCACGGTGACATTACGCAGCCTTGTTTAACACCTTTTGTGATATCAAACCACCCCGTAAAACCACCGTTCACCCTAACACATGCAACGCTTCCCTCATATAGAGACGCAATTGCCTGAGTCAGATTCGCATTCACTCCATACTTGGACAACACCTTCCATAGCTTTTTCCTGTCGACTCGGTCGTATGCTTTTTGTAGATCTACAAAGGCACAGAAGAGTTTGTGGTTTTTTGCCAGAAACTTCTCGGTGAGCATACGCAATGAGAAGATCTGGTCCATGCACCCCCTTCCACTCATAAAAGCACCTTGCACATCCCATATTTTATCCTTTGTTTCCTTTCTTACCCTTTCAATCAAAATTCTACCATACAGCTTGCCAACTGAACTTAGCAGGCTAATAGCCCTATGATTCCCACATTCCATACGTGACCCTTTACCTTTGTATAATGGCATGATCACTGCCCTTCTCCAATCTAAAGGCGTGTAACCTTCCTTTAAACATTGGTTAAAAAGATTGCACAACCATGTGAGAATTATACGGCTACCTCCTTTAAAATATTCAGCAGCAATATTGTCAAAACCGACAGCCTTACCATTCTTCATACACTTAATTGATCTTTCTATCTCATCCATGCTAATTTCGGTAACATTCAGTCCATCATCTTTCATATCTGATTCGCCGCTAGAATCACTGTCACTCATTTCGCTTTCAAAGACTTCCTCGAAATACTTCATCCATCTCTCTTTTATTTTTTCCTCATTCGTCAACATTTTTCCATCTTTCGATTTTATTACTTTCATGCTTCCGGTTTCAGGGCCACACCGGGACCTTTTGACTTCCTTCCAAAACAACTTAATGTTTTCTTGGAAATGGTTTGTCATTTTCATTCCTTCTTCCTCTTCCAGGCGTTTCTTTCGTTCTTTCACTCCAACTCTTACTTTTTTCTTACATTCCTTATATACTTCTTTCGCTCGATCCTTCTCTTCGCTGGAAGCACTGCCAGCCGCAATCAGACATAACCATGCTTTCTTCTTCTCTGAGACCAGTGCTTTAATATCATCATCCCACCATGCATCACCTTTCTTTCTACCTTGCGTACTTATTCCACACACCTCTCTAGCAGATTCACAAAGACTCACTTTTATGTGGTTCCATGTTTCGTCTATGCTTAGACCATCCATTTTTTTCTCATTCAATCTCATCTCTGCACAATTCACATACTTACTTCTCTCATTATCGTTTTGTAGTTTTTCTATTTTGATTCTTGTTGGAGTTAGTACCGTTTTCACTTTAGAGCGCCAACCGCGAAAGAGGTTTACTCTCGACACCACCAGAAAGTGGTCAGTTTCAACTTCTGCCCCTCTGAAAACTCTCGTGTCCTCGGTAACGGCTCTCAACCTAGAGTCAATTACTACAAAATCGATAATTGACCTCTCATTTCCTCTTTCCCACGTATATTGGTGGATACCTTTATGATCGAAAAAAGTATTGGACACAAACAGGTTCCACTCTAAACATACTTCAAGTATTCTGTTCCCGTTGTCATTCGTTCTTTTATCCCCAAACATACCTAAGGCCGATTCAAATCCGTCACGTCTAATTCCTACCCACCCATTCAAATCGCCTGCCATTATAATCCTTTCATTAATATTTTTCAGTCTCATCACATCATTCACACCAGTCCAAAAATCATCTTTCTCTTCGTCACTCTCAGAATTGACAGGGGCATAACAAACAACAAGAAACACCCTTGTCAAACCGATTTTGAACCTAATCCACATTATTCTCGGACTTACACATTCATACTGCAACATACATTCAATCATTCTGGGAGACAGTAGCGCTGCAACACCTTGACAAGCCCTCTCTGTATCTGGTCTCCCAGACCAAATGACGAGCCTATCATTATGCTGCATTGTACCGCTCCCTTTTTTCATACTCTCTGTTACACAAAGTATGTCCAAATATTTGCTAACCATCGTGTCACACAATTCATTCATCTTTCTTTCCATACCTCCTCTAATATTCCACGTACCAATTCGACATTGTTCGAGTTCCTTCCTCCTCTTTGCGCCACCGAAGGGTTGGCGATGTGATGGATAGCGAGCCTCATCGACACCTGTGTCGGCCATTCCCTTCTACGAACTGCTTATCTAGTCTAACATACTGATACTTAGGTATAAATCACTAACATACAAATTAGTATAATATTTAACTTAATCCTAACGCCATCAAAACTATTCCAGATGTCCAAATGAAAAAACTTAATTCTAAAACAAAAAGTATTATAATCACTATAACAATACACTAATCACTGCATAATTGTTTGTAATAGTTCATATTGGGAGAAGACAAAAGACGCGGCTTCATTTCGATTTCGTCCTTCCTAGGGCGTAGGGGCATTTTTTAACAATTATCATTAATCACAAAAATTGTCAAAGTTACCTCAAAAATTGTGAAAAATTGAATTCCTCAATGGCCTATATTTTCTAATTTAAAACACAAATAAAAAAGCATATATACTAGATATTTGCTATACCTTTTGATTAAAAAAATATTATTCAGTTTGGTCTCTGGTTAAGTATTTTGGCCTCAAATACAAATTGATGTTTTGTATGAAGAAGACCACGGAGTCGTTCCTCTAAAATGGCCATACACAATGTCAGGCGGTGAAAGAGGAAAACAGAAAGCGCAATTTCAATTGGCTGTCTAGGTCTGTCTAATAGTCATAATATGTCATGTCATTTTTTTGTTTGTGTATTACCTCTCCACTGACAAACAGCCAGATAGAGACACACAAAAAGACAAATAAACAGATAAACTAACATTGAAAATAATCTCAACGACGGAGATAACATAGTATTGAAAATAGGCAAAGTAAGAAAACTTACCTTTTGGAACAGAATGCTCTGGTGTAGAGATTGGTGATATGCAAAGCTAGGGCGGTTTCATAACGATGTTGCTCCTGCACCATGTATCTCACTTCGTCATGGAAACTAAGACAGAATCTGTGGAAAAATAAAACAACAAATTATTTAACCGATTGAGTGGACACATAATCTCTCGTAGACTGTGCCAAAAATGAGATTGTTTCCTAATTCTTCATATGGAAGAAAATTAATATGAGGGGGTGGGGATTTAAACAAAAAAATATTATTATCGTATGAACACCCCGCAAGAGTCCCAATTGCTCCTAAGGGGGGATGTTGAGGGCGAGTTGCAATGAGAGGGAACAGGGGAGGCCGAGGGGGGTGAGTTGGAAGATGTACAGGGGAGAGGGGCGGGGTGGAGAGGTGCGGGGGTCGGTAGGGGATGGAGAAGGGCGGGGGAAAGGGGCGTGGAGAGAAGAGCGGGGGGTAGGTCATGGTTTTTATTTTTTACTATGTGAATACCGCACAGGAGTCTACGCACAACTGATTACATAATATTATAATCACATTTTGATTGAAATCCTTCACATACATGTGAAAATTTAATCTTTCGAATGACTTCATAATAAAAACTTGTAAAATTTTAGGTCTCTCCCAATTTTCCGAGGCATCTTCCAACTTCGGTCTCGATCTCGACTACAGGGACAATATGGGTTACGCCAATGAGAACGACATCACCTACACCTACCCCAAAACTGACAATATGGGCATCTTGCCAGCTACTGCACTGTACGGGAACAAGGAAGATTCGGCCAATATCTAGGTAACGAAGATTACACAAATAATATATTTCTAAAATGAATATTTGCTCATGCATGACTAATTAAATAATTTAATTAATTTAAATAAAAATTATATGAAATACCGGCCTTCAATGGGTTAATTTTTTTAATTATTTATTTATTAATGAAACGAAATAATTAGATTTATTTTAATAATGTATAAAGTGTATTTTTCAAATATATTTTGTCAATAGGTAATACCAACTCGTATTTTGAAAATATACTGCACATTTGCAAATACATTGATAGTAGAGGCATTTAGGTAGGTATATACGACTTTTAAAAATCCGATTTACGAATTCCAGGGTTACGAATAACCTGAAAATCTCCACTACCACCAGAGTAAGCAGAAAATGTTGCTTGTGTTCTGATGGACGACTTAGCTAACCGGGGAATTGAACACACTGCGCCTGGGTGGGACCCAAAAGCGATGTCAACTCAGCCACCGACCGGTTGAAATATCTATCATTATATTTAAAAATTCAGCCTGCATATATTTGCGCTCGCAAAACTTGAAAAGTAGTCGACTGATATCGCTTGTTTGAGTTTGTTCTTATTAGTGCCAGGAGTGTTTAGAGAGTGGTTTGAATTCTTAGAAGAAGTAGGGGACGCCTGAGGAATAATTAACGCACTATCTCTGCACCGGAATGAGATTTGCAGTCGAATTAAAGTCGTGATGCCCGAGAAAGACATTAGCAATAGTGTAGCATTGCGCGGGTCCACTAGTGCTGTATAAAAGTAATGCAACTGTGTGAATCCTACGTTTGTGTCAACTCTCGTTGCTATAGATATAACAATAATACCTATAAAGGAAGTAGCATAATTATTTGTCTCCATACAAATAAAAACATATTATCTTACCGTGCTTTGGATCCAGTTAGCCAAGCCATATTAACCAGCATCAAATGCAAGAAGTCTACAGCACCAGACTGGACCACCCAGTTGATAGCTGTTGGCAAATGCCTCTTCCTCAGTTCTTCATCTGCCATCAGAGCACGGGTTAACTGGCAGCTTAGAAATGGAGTACGGGGCTCTTCTGATCCTGAAGATAAAAATAAAGAAAGATTAATGTGAAACCTTTTGATTGTGATGGTATGAGACCATCATAACTGCTGATCAACAGTTCGAACTCCAAAACTATTTATAATGGATAAAAACTCTTCACACTGCTTACCAGATATAAGAAACGCTTAGAATATATGAAATTCGAAACACTGACCAAAATCATATCAAATTTATTTTTTCTTTGCCAAAATCAAAATTAATATAAATCACCGTCTACTAAGAAATTCCGAAAGTTTCCATATTCCTTTCCAGACAACTAACTTAACCTTCTCCGAACCTCTTGTGAGAAAGTGTCTGTTTAGTGTTGTGTCATCCATTATAATATTTAACTTCATTTCTTATTTACATGTCAGTTTCGTGACGCTGAACGCTTTTTTCGCTCCAACCAATAAGGAGGTTAGGATTCAAATTTTACTGGTTTGAATCTGCGCAGTGTGGCTTTGGGTGGAATCTAGCCGCCGGCGCTGTAGCGACAACGTAATCTAATGATAGTTAACAAAACACCGTACCGATAAAAAGAACCGATGTGTGAATTCGAAGGTTATCTGGAGTTATAATTAATGAAATTTTATACGAGTGCCTGTGAATACCTCCACCATACGAGCGCTACCAAAAGAACCATATCATCGAACATCACAACCAACTCTTCCGTAAGTCACATTTGCGAATACCTATCTTTTTGGTTCAGCGAACAGAGCGTTAATTTACTTAGGCACATACCTGCCTAGATTATAACTTTTATAATCTAACCCATGTGTCGATAATCTACGCGAATATCGCACAGTTTGCTTAAACTCATATTTTTCTAAATTTCTGTCAATAGAACCTTTCACCTCAAATGTGACGTCTGTGTCTTATTTTACCTTTAATTATCTACCTAAAATTGTCTTTGTATCATTTTGCCTTTGCTTAAAAAGAGAATATGTCAAAATATGTTTTAACGAAATTGTACTGGATCAATTCTTTGCAGAATTTAGCGATATCCCCCAGAACAAAATTTCTTGAATCTCTTGTTATGTATAACTAAACTTGACTTTATTGTTTTTTTGTGTTTACATATTTTTATACATAAATTGATTTGTTATTATTGGACAGTTGGTATATATTTTTCTTGATATTTATTTGTACTTTTGTTTTATTTTAACCCTCTCTGTCCAATGTGTACATTAATAAAAGACTATTGATAGTTTAAACCACAAATGGCTGCAAGAAATATGAAGAGGATAAAGATAAATCCATTTATATTATGATCGCCAATGCCAAATTATCGCCAAAAAATTCTTAATAAATAATGCTTACCAGCTATTTCCTCAAGTCTGTTGAACATATCAGATTCAGTACCACCTCTCCATTTGGGTTTATCAAACATCTCATCAAGAGGCAATCCGTTTGCTTTTGCTATTTTGGTCGCGTGATAGCCTAAAAGGGTCATTTCACTCTCTTCTGGCCTATAGTCTTCGTTACCGAAAACCCTTTCGATGTATTCTTTCTTGAGGCGGTAGTAGCGCCGCCCTTTTGTGGTGCTGAACATCTTTTGGGCTTTCGTTTTGGCTTCTCCGTCGGACATGGAAGGATTGAACTGTTTGAGAAGGCGCTCAGCGAACATTTGGCCAGCTCCTATCAGGGGAAAAGAATTGAAAAATACAGTTATATTACAATGTTTAATGGTATATTTTAACAGCTACCCAGGAAATCACACAAATATGAGTAAAAAAAAATTAACATTAAACTAATTTAATTAATTTAAATTTAAATTACATGAAATTCCGGCCTTAAATGGGTTAATTTTTTTATAACATATATATTAATGAATTGAAATAAATAGATTTATTGTAAAATAATTCAACTGGAAAGTGACAATTTAAACAGAAATAACAAAATTGACATTTTTTGTGTACGTTATAACACATTATCTACAGACTTTTGTTACTGTCGTGCAAATTGAGAGGCTGTCACTCATTATCACTTTTGTCATTATTGTCACATTTATGTCGATTGTCACTCATACAACTTGTAGCGTGTATAACTTTTATTACTCCGTGACACTGTGTAAGTGTTGTCACTAATAAAAATGTCAAATGTCAAAAAAAATTTAACAGTGGTCACTTTGGATAAAGTTTGAGATTTTTAGGTTACTATACTGTGTTGCGCTTCCTCTCTTCCCCTATATTTATTTATGCAGAAGAGTTATCGTGTTGCATGTCAATCTTCATAGTGCCGGTATTTCAGTAAAATAATTTGCGAAATTTGGTGTTTAGTTTTGGTGTAAACATAATAACAAAAAGATTAATTGCGATAGTTGATAGTTTTGTCATAATCATCACAATTATCACTATTGGCACTATTGCCACCCAAGACCTCAAAAGCATTTTTGTACTGAGGAAATAAAGTCTCCTAGCATTGTTTAGTGGCTCACCGTATATCCTGGCATAGTTGATGACCTTGGCGTGGTCCCTGGTGATGCTGGCCGCCTTGGCTGTGTGGCTGTGCATGTCGGTGCCGGCGGCCTTTGACCCAGCAAGGGTCATCCAACCAAAAGGAGTAGCGCCGTGGAGGCCAAACTGGGAATCTCCCAGTATCGCAGCTATCCATAGTTCCTAATTAAAAAGACATATGGTAAGATTTATTTTATATAATCCAAAGTACTCATAAATGGACTAGACCCTTGACAAATCAAGCAACTACTCAATATGGACAGAAACTCACTTAGGAAACTGGTACTACTAACAGGACACTGTCACCTTAGGAGACGGGCAGCTGTTGTGAGCGGAAAACACCAATAGATGGGAACAAGGCTCAGCCACCTGGGAAGACACATTTTGGAACCAGAAGACAAAGCCAAATATCTAATGATAACCCTGGTGAACTTTATCAAAAGGTCCGAGTTACCGCTAAACGAACGAGGTGAAATGGGAGATAGCACAAAGGGCCGATAGCCAGAGTACTCACAGGAACTATGGTAAATAATATAAGATTCTGTAGGTCCCAAAGACTGTGATAGACCGGACATGGGTAGAAGAATGACAAACAAGACACCAAATATTATGACCGAATATTAAGACCAAGTAAAAGTGACCCAGTGGCAGAATGAGGAATAGGTGTTTAGAAAGCGTAGAAGATGCCCTGTGATGTAGCACCGTAATTATATTTGGTATAGGATAAAAATCAATGTTATGACTCTTGCTTTTTATTCAATAACCTTCACTTGTATGTTAAAATAACCAGTCTTACCTGTGAGTCAACATCAGCCCCAACAAAATTGTATCCTGGTGGACATTGAATCATAGATCTCAATTCGGATCCAATCCTTTCTTTGTGGGCGTTACTGGCAGTCATCCAGGTGGGCTCCATAGCTCTAAAGGCGGTACAAATATGATAATATGTGAAATATTCACAGAAGTAATAGGGAGAAAAAATTCAAGCAAAAAATAAGATCACATTATAACTATTACAGAGGCGGTATTTATGTAACACTGGCTCAGTGTTGGCATACAGAAAAAAAGGGTGCTAAATAGGGAGAAAAAACGTCATATATCCACTTGAGCGATTGGTTTATTTAATTAACATCATTCATCAAAATATTAATAAGGAAAGAAATTAACTCTTCACTGAAGTTTAAAGCCAATTAATCCACTTACATTTCGCCGTCTATTCCAAATTTTTAGATTCAAAAAATATGGCACATTATAGCAAGCAATCGCTTAAGAAAACTTGCCGTAACATGCCAAAAGTCGTTCGAGTGGATAAACAGTCAACTCTGTTTTTACAAGGTTTTGACATACATAATAAGATCAACAAATTGTTATGAAAATATCCAATCTTATTAGAAAAAAAATTATACTTTCCAATCCATAAAGCGCTTAAAGATTTTACACGTTATTCTGTAAAATGTATCCAACGTGTAAAAACAGAATTAACTGTGTTAAGAAAAAAAATTAGGACATATTTAAGCATTAACGCGTATTATTTCATCAAAAAGCAATAAGACATTATCTATTGTGTTTACCTCCTAGTTAGGGTGCCACAGACAACAACCTGTGGTAAAATCGCTCCGTATCTCTTGTCTCTGCTCCTTAATTTGTCGGGCAGATCTTTATCATCGAGCCATATTACTTTTTGGTTCTTTATCCTGTCCCGATTGTTTCGCCAGTATGACAGCATTCTTGCGGCAGTTAGAACCTAAGATTATAATCAATATTACAATGACTGCTTAGGCAAAAAAAAATTTAGATACATTTTATTTGGAATGGAGTCCTAAGTTGGATTTTTTTAAGACAAATTTGAAAAAAATTGGTCACTACTTAGTTACTGTCAGCTTTTAATGTTTTATAAAATGCGTTGGCAAGCATGGACACGGCTTCAAAAAAAATTTAGCCCTTAGTTGCCAAATTAAATTCGAAATACAATATTTAAAAAAAATGCAATAGTACTGCAAGTTTCCAGACTAAAAACAGTTTAATCCACTAACCTTTTCAGCTTCCACGCCTTCCCCATTGAGCACGTTCTCGCTGAACTTATTGATGAAATCCTTGGCCAGGGGGTTTCCCACCTTGCTCTTGGCCCCATCTTTATGGGGGAGGCGCATAAAGAAACAGGTACCACCCAGAGTCACACCGCTGAAGACGCCCGTGCCCTTGTAGGCCTCTTCCGAGGGCTCTTTCTTGGGCTTAGAGTAGAAGTCGCGTTTGCCGATGTGAGACTAAAAAGAATTATTATTGAGGATAAGATGTACGTAATCCACCTCCAAAACGATCTCAGAACACTTTCGAACGTGCGAACTCAGCCATCCTGACAAATCAGCAATTACCAAGCACTTGTTCCTGAAGTCCTGGCAAAGTCAAAACGCATCGAGCATTTCTAATAACAGAGGCAATTGAAATCTACAAAAACCCCATTAACATTAATAGAGATGACGGGGCTAATCTAATAACACCAAAACTAAATGCCAAAAACCATAATAACTTTCACTAATTATACTGGAATACCGGCCCCAAGAGGATTAACGCGCGCAACTCAGTATCGCTTTTACACACACAAATTTCATTTCACCATAATCTACACATATGCCCTGATGATGGGCATTATAACGCTGTCCAAAACGTAGTACCCCAAAAATAAATCACGATATGTTATATCCACCTATTTTGAAAGAGGATAACTGATATGTTCTCAACAAGTATACTTGTGGGAGATCCCATGCACTTTTCTATGCTGCGAAAGCGAGAACTTCCGCCTGCGCCAATCAACAGAATGACTTAACTGCTTAACTATGCTGAATTGACTGTTTACATTTTCAAAATCACCTTCAGAAAATCTAGCAACTATCATTTGACTCATACGGTACATCCGTTCTAAATATCCAGTCTAATAATAAACTTACTTCAACATCCTGCCACAATTTCGTTAACACTCCTTCACTTTGCACAGCATTTGCGGCTAAATGCTGAGGGTCTATCACAGGACACTTATGTAGGAGGGACTCAAAGGGCACATCCAATCCTTCGGTGTCCTCCCCAACTCCCCCCTCGTCGATGGAGGGCCTATCCGCTCTATAGGGCACAATAAAACCCCAGCCGTGCCCTCGGATATAGTGTAAAGGATAGCCTTCCCAGGACAGAGATAGAAGTTTGGGAGTTATCTAAAAAAAAATATTATTTATTAATGAAACCGATAAAACAAACTGAACATGTTGTAAAGCCTTTTTTGTGGGATAAATTGGGGCAAATCTGTTTTCAAGGGACCAAAAAAACTAAATTTCTTAAGCTCTTGTTCACGAGCGTATCATTAAAGATACACTATTTTATGTAAATATTATGTAAACACATTATCTGCTAAGACAGTACAATTTACAAAAACACAATTTTGCAAAAAAGTTATTATGAAAATAGTAACAGTTGGCACGCGGAGAAAGTTTAGTATCAGTGATCAAGAAGTTAAGAATTGAAATGTCTTATGTGGAAACCTTACAAGAGGGTTTCACTATAGTAAAGCAGCAGGGTGAAATCAAACTGGTTAGAAACAAATAATTTTATTTATAATTGGTAATAATTTATGCAAATAGACTTAAAATTATTTCAACTGTGTACATACATATTTCTATTAAAAAAAACATTTTTTTAATGACACTTTCTTTTAATTTTAGCTCGATATAAGCATGGAGCTAAAAACTGCATAATCATCTATGCTTAAGAAATCTCAACTACATGTTCATATGATAAAGAGGATTTGTACTTTGATATACCAAGTTTCTCGCCTTAATGTAAGTGAAAATACTGTCGTAAACTTGCATTATCATCTATATAAATAAAAAAGTAAATGTTTGTTTGTTCAAAAATTTAAATCTCCAAAAGTTCTTCACTGATTGCTTTGAAATTTTGACACAACGTTGCATACGAATATGAGTGTGTTTTTATATGCCTATATTAAAAAGGTGTGACAGGTAAAAAAAGGCTTTTTTTTAAAACAGCGCCATCTGTTGGGGGTAAAAGCAACACGTTTACGCTATTTTTTCTCTATCTGCGTAGACAGACTGAGTCACTGCAAGGCGTGGCGGGGTACAGCTAGTTTACAATATAAAATAAATATTTGCACGAAAAAGATAACTTAGAATGTAGATAAAAAGGCAATACATAATAAATAAAATATAACATACCTGCATACCAGTGCCAATGTTGTGTGGTCCAGGCACCCAGTTTTCATCATCTTTGCTGGCTTTCGTACACAATTTACGATACCAAGCAGGATAACCTGGCAACAGTGGTCTCCTAACTGGCAACATTTTCGCCAAATCAAAAAGATACTTGAATTTACTTTCTAGCGGATCAATAGACTGAACAGAATCATCTCCGTCCTTAATTGGTGCTGAAGATTCTATAACTTCAACAGACTGAACAGTTTTAATCTTCTTAGATTTTGATTCTTTCTTAGGTTTTGCTTTGACTCTTTCCACATCAATTGTGTTGACTATTGGATTGATTCTGTAATGATTGAACTCTCCTTTATAATCAAAAGCACCAAATACGTTATCACCCATATTTAATGTTACATCATCACGATTGATAATTGTAACGCGTTCATCTTTGATTGAATCTAAATTCTTATCTTCAATCACAACTTCTGTCTCACCTTTTTTTGGCTTCTTTGGTTTTTTTATCACAACGCGTGTCGGTTTCTTTAATTTAAATTCTTGGGTGGACCAATCTTGGTCCCACATCCAAAGATCTTTGGTGTATTCTTGATTGTGCATCATGCTGCAGGCTTTTTCTGCTTTTCTCGCTAGGAAGAATTTGCATTCTAATTCAATGTCTTCATAGGTAAGGTCTGAAGTGTTGATGTACTCATTCCAACTGGAGTTTACCGGTAAGTATGCAGTTCCTAGAAATAAAACATAAAGATATCCGTGAGAATAAAAATACTAAAGGATGACGCGGTTGTTTGCGACAGAGAAAAGAAATTGATTCTTCTGTAGAGGTAATAACTGGCAAATAACTTTAAATGATAATTTTTATATTAATTTATATTTTTAATAATGGAAACATATTTTTATGGATCGCCACCCGAAAACGGCGCTCTCGGCACTTCTAGCCGACGGCAACCATTCCTGTTTCTCACGTCCGCCTTGGCAGTTGACAGTTCTTAGCTCTTCATAAAAACCCTTCTGATAAAATTCGTGTTGTAACTAATAGTGTACCGTACTTTCAATAAATATTAACGTAATTATTCAACTACATTCTTTACATTATCACAACCCTTTACACACAATACACATAAAATGGACAGCGCTATAACAGGTAAGAGAATAGTGCCCCATACTTCTCTCTGCCTAATGAACACCTGTGATTCCCGATGCGGGTATAAACATCCCACACCAAAGAGTAATTACCCCGGATGACGGTTTAGTGGGGCCCACACTATCTTTGATTTGTACTATAATAAAGTTAGTATCAGATCACAGGCACGTTAGAACAATAATCTCTCCCGGCAAATTACACTTGTGATGATTATGCACTATCTACGGCGGATTCTTGGAACCGTCACACCTGGCTAGGTTATGACAGGGCAATAGGTATTTGATAACTTTTCTACAGCGATCACGTCGTGCCAGAGCAAGAGGTACTTGAACAGTATTGTGCAGATTCAAACATTAATATTTGAATCCTGACTCTGTGATTGGCGAAGATCAAAAAAGCCATTGGGAACCAGTAGCGTGGATAGGCCATCACGAAACACGTGCAATAAATATAATACTTTAGATTTAAAACGAGACAGGCAACAAATCAATGAGGATAGAAACTTACTGAGGGAACTTGTAGGACACTGCTACATGCTACAGAGACATTTGCAGCTGTTGGCAATGGAAAGTAGGGAATATGAAGAGTGTGAAGAAACACTGATTTTTCTTTGGTGCTTTTATGTCCCGCTTTTTTTTTTTTTTTTTACAGTGAATACCTCACAAGAGTCCCAACTGCTCCCGTCTGGAGCCAGTGAGACTATGGCATCCCCAATTGGGGGATGTTGTGAGGCTGAAGGTAAGTGGGGAAGGGAAAGAGGAAGGTGGGGAAGTACCTGGCTATTCAGATCTAGTCACTAAACACGGCTAAAGCCATTTGGAGCAACGTTTCAATTCTGAATGGTGGTCTTACACCAGGGCGATACTGGTAGTATCTTCCACTCTGGAACGTGCCGCAAATATACTATATATTATTTTAATTAATTAATTGTGAAATAACACAAATTAATCAAATAAAATTTATTTGCGCACGCCGGGTTCGAACCCGCGACCTTCGGAATGGCAGTCCAATGCGTTACCACTGGACTATGCCGGCCGTCGCTTTGATGGGAAGAAGGCTCAGATACCTGGTGAGCTGTATTGTGGAACCAGGAGACATTGTCAAACACTAATGACTACACTTTCAAAGGAAATAAGTGAAATATGGAAGAAAATATAATGAGTCTATGGCCTTAGTGCTTAAAAATAGATATGAACATACTTAATTAAATTCATTTTGGGAAGCAAATTTGGGTACGGCCGCCCCGGGATTAATTAATTGGATAACCAAAACATCTTATATAGGTCACCCTAAGTGGTGACTTAGCCGGGGTGCCTGGGATCATGGGGTGAGGTTTGTCCAAGTCTTGGCAGAGGATGCTCACCAACTGTGAAGTGGGCCGGAGGGAGAGGTCAGTTGAGGGAGAACCTTTTCACCTATCCAGCAAGACTCAACCCATTGCCTAGGACCGCAGTTAAAGGGATGGATTCATTCGTCTCTTGAACACACTGACTCCTAGTTTCCTACCCACCCCTCATACATTTTTCCTTTCCAGACCCTACTTTCCTTAATATCCTTAAAAGACCCCCACACAGCATCATATATATTTATATAAGGTCTTACCCAATTCTAACATTCCAGCCAAGGTAACAGGGTGTGGAAACCTCTCCTTGAACATTGGATAGATGTTTCTCAGCACGGACGAGGTGGCGATAACGTCACCAGCGCAATAGTTCATGAGGTTCTGAAAATCGTCCTTAACGTCTTGTAGATTCCCCACCACAAAGATGTTCCTCGCCTCCTTAGACAGGGCTGTTCCGCAATACAGTTTATGTACCTGAACAATAAAAATATTATAAAGTAATTACATATAAAATCATATTTACATATTAAGAGATTTGAATACTACTCTTCCATAGAAGCGTTAGCTTGTGTTAGGAAGAGGAGTGCACAGTACATTATTGTAGTTATTTATGAGTATTTAATACAATAGGTATTACTTGTTGTCGTAAGTACATTACAGTGAGAAAGTAAAAAATAGTAGATGTGATCTAAGTGTAAGTATACATTCCAATGCATTAGTTTCATTTTAATTCATAGGATCATTATTCTAAAATATTACTCTTATATTTTTCTATGGTCGAATCCATCCTAAGATACGGAATTCGAACTTGGGGACACGCAAGCACTATGTACATTAAATATATTCAAAATTTACAAATTGCCATAATAAAAAATATTGTCACATCTAATATTTACATTCAGAGACATAACTTAAAAGTACTATATGGATCAGAGAGTCTACTTACAATAAAAGGTCTCCTTTGGTTCACTACTATTATGGATAAAATGGGGGAGAGCTCATACCAACACCCACTGGT
This sequence comes from Hesperophylax consimilis, assembly GCF_061612785.1. Taxonomy (NCBI): domain Eukaryota; kingdom Metazoa; phylum Arthropoda; class Insecta; order Trichoptera; family Limnephilidae; genus Hesperophylax; species Hesperophylax consimilis. The sequence goes on along the minus strand of NC_142856.1, from coordinate 28,323,586 downwards.
ACACAAACATACCACAAGATTTAAAGAAGGAAAGGGTCTAAAAACTCCTCGAATATTAAATAAATATGGAAGCCGTACTCTTCAATATGTAATTCCAGTGATTTTCAATAAAATCAATAAAAATCTTAAATTTGAAAAAAATGAGAGACTATGCCCTAAAATGGTAAAGCTGTGGCTAATGTATGAAAATTACATGTATCCTTGAATTTTTTTGATGTACCTATCTATATGTATAACTTGTTTTTAGTAGAATGTTTAATTGGTAGAACCTACAGACAAGCTGCCATATGACAGCTTTGTGGGACTACCTTAAATTTGTACAAAAATTGTTTCTATTTACTTAATAAATTTAAAAAATTCATCAATATTCCTTTTAATCTTTTCACTAATTCAATAAGTTCAAACTCATTTTACGTAGTGTGTCAGGCGCATTTGCGGCACATTCCAGAGTGGACGATGCTCTCACTATCGCCCTGGTGTGGAAGACCACTACGACTATACATTTATTATACAACCATATACATACAGATTATTAATCCATTCACAGTATAATCTTCTCATTCTGACACTCTTAACATCTGGAAAGATAAGTATACAAAGAGTCTTACGGCAGTTCAAAGAGGAATTAAATACATCCACTGTTTCAGAAATTTCATTTAAAAGCACCATTCCTCGTGTCATGCTATGTGCAATGACGCTGGATTTGCATCACTGTAATTTGGGGCAGAGAAAGGCGTTATCCTTTCTCTGTTCCAGGAGTCTTGTTATTTGAAATGGAGATTGCGCTACCCCAACCAACACACAAAGTAATCGCCAGATTTCTGCACTCACCAGGTTGGTGATTCTTTTGTTTGATGTCCAACGGGGCCCGCACTTGGGAAGAACGTTCCATTAATCACAAGTCACCTTTTTCACATAAACTAATGCACACAATCGGCGAGCATGTGCTACGAATAATGAGATTAAAATGGCGGTTTTTCTCTCCGGTCATTAGTCGTTGCCGTTTAGCTTTTTACTTGCCGCACTTTCCTCAGTGCGGCCTATTTCATGTATAAAATTAAGAGCGGAGCTTGAATTCCTGCTCTATGGTTGGTGGGAACAGAACAAACCTGATAATGTCAGAAAACTGACAAACTTCATAGCGAAACAAGCTATTTTGTGCTAGAAAATCTGTTCTGCGTTGTGATAACTTGAACAAGTCATGGCGACGATTACAGCTGAAGCTATTATTTAATGATAATAGAAACAAACCTCAGCTAAACTGTTGAGAGAACTGATCTGCATCCAGTTCTCATCTTCAGGTTCAATCAATTTGTCTTTGGACTTCAAGATGGCTCTCTGATAGCTAGTCACACCACTCACGCACACATGCATGGACATGGTATCCAGGAATCTTGTTCCTGCAAAACAAATACATTGCCCATTAGAAAATTAATACATTTACGTTCAGGCGCTCCGTGACTTTTTACAATTTTCCAAAACAAAAAAAATTTTAATCATAAAACTGTAGAGAGATAATATACATTAGAGATAAAAATACAACCGATTATGCTAATCTCGAGGGTTCTACCGAAAAGTGACAAAATCTGAAAAAAAGTGGCCGCAAAATCCCAGATTTATCAAATTTCTATGGTTTTTTTCTAATGTAAGTTCGCACATTGTTGAACAAAATCAAAAATTACTTTTGAGCAAACTTTCTGAAAGAAAAACAATTTGTATAGATATTTTGAAGCAAGTGAAGAGATCAATAAAAAAATTGTTCTGCTCACTAACTTCAGAATAAGTAGACCTACCTAAAAGCCTAATTTAGGTAACATTTCTCCATAACCTGGAGGCAATCACATGACTACCTATTTTGGCGCCAGCGGGGTTCGTGCATTTCTTTAATAAAATATGTCATCATTAGTATTCTAACTGCCATCTAGCGCGCATCGCAAAATTTTTCAGAACACTCATATTATCGAAGCGTAAGTATAGCAACACAAAATACAAAGTGAAAAGTGAAAGTTTAGTTTGGTGAGTAAATTGTCAAACCATTTTCAAGAGATCTGGGATCTGGGACGGCGAGGAATTTGTGCACCATTGTAAAAAGGACATCTCATTCGTAAGCAGATTTCAATATTGAAGATTAAAATACTTGAACTGCAATGCGGATTGCCTCTCTGATTTATCGCCGAAAAGGATGTGCGACTACCCATTCTGCGAAAGTTGGTTCGTTCCCCCCCACCCTAAAGGGCATATTCATATATTTTTCTCTTTGGCTCTGCTTCAAAACCTTGGTGTTAGCATTCCGTAATCATTTGGATCTTTTATTAAATAAACTAATGGAAAAAATCCACAAACCTGTGGATGGGCAGTCCGTTATCGCCAGTACTAGCCAACTTTTTTATGGAGAAGTTTGAAGAAGTGGCACTCGACACAGCTTCGGCTGTCCCTAAAGTATGGTGGCGCTACGTCGACGATGTCTTCGCCATTTGGCCTCATGGAACGGAGAAACTAAACGAATTCCTAGACCATCTTAATTCTCTCCACAGCAAAATTAAATTCACAATGGAACTGGAAAACGAAGATAAAATCCTGCCCTTTCTAGATGTGGAGGCGATGCACGATGACACGATGGTAGCCTAGGGCATACTGTATATAGGAAACCAACCCATACGAATCGGTACTTACACGCTGATTCGCACCACCACCCAGCGCAGAAGAGAGGACTTATCCATACATTGGTGACCCGAGCGACCAGAATATGCGAAGAACATAAAATCGGAGCGGAACTTACGAAGCTGACCGATGCACTGGAGCGTAACGGCTACCCAGCAAGTCAGACAAGGCAAATCATAAGAGCCAAATCTGCACCAAACGAAGACAGAGTTGAACAAGAGTCGAAAGGCTGTGCCTTCCTGCCTTATGTGCACAATGTGACAGACAAAATTGCCAGGCTTTTGAGAAAGGAAAATATCAAGACTGTCTTCGGAACAACAACAAAGATACAGGACTTACTGAGGTCTGCAAAGACTAAGTTTCCTCTGGAAACAGATGGAGTGTATAAACTCAGCTGTTCCGGATGTGACAAGGTCTATGTAGGCCAGACAGAGCGGACTATCTCCAAAAGAATTTCAGAACACTTCAGAGCTTGTAAACTCGGCCACCCTGACAAATTGGCAATTGCCGAGCATTTGATTGACACCGGGCATTACTTTGGATTTGTTCCTGAAATCCTGGGGAGACCGAAAACTTATAGAGCACGGCTGATTACGGAGGCCATTGAAATTCATAAAAATCCCGTAAACATTAATAGAGACGATGGAGCTAAGCTTAATAGTTCTTGGTATCCGGTAATTGACGGCTACACCAGAGCTAAACGAAGAAAACCACTTTAAATAAAAAATGATACGTTAATGTTAGCTCAGAGGGTTGGAGCTGGCAACACGGTATCACAACCTCATACATAAGCTCACATTTTAACACAACCTCAAATAACACATCTGCCCTGATGATGGACACTGCAATGCTGTCCGAAACGTTGGCTAAAGAAGGAGTTAGCGCAACACGGCATAATACCCCAAAAACAAATAGCAAAAATAGGGAATAATATTTAATAAAATAAAATACTTTTTTGTTTTAAAACCACGATATTTATTAATTTAAGAACCGACCGGTTTCGCTTTACTTAAGCATCATCAGGGTACAAATTAATACTAAACAAGAAATACATAATGTGTGTATATATATAACAAAATATAGAGGGAGACAACATGATACAAATATAAGCAACACAAAGACGGTCATAAAATACATTAACATAAGTGCACAAGTAATGGAAAAACCGCTAGATAATTATGTAGACTAATGGGTTATATCAATAAATCGGGAGAAACAAAGCATCAACTGGCATGGTGGTAAGGAGGTAAGGAGAACTGGGATTTTTTATGGGTTTATTGGAAACAGACCTAATATTGGACTACTTGATATGTCTAATTGATTATTAAGTATCTGACTTTTGGTTTTTACAGCTTTTTTAATTTCTAGTGCCTCTAAGTTGTTTAGTCTGTTACCATGCCCGTTTTTATGTAAGATGTTAGCACCGGTGCTATGACAGAATGTATGATCTTTATCGATCAAATGATTTGCGAATTCGGAAAACCCGTTATTATTGAGGCAACGAAGATGCTCCTTTATCCTAATATTAACATTACGTGATGTCTTACCGATATAGAAAGCCGAACAATTATTGCAATTTAATTTATAAATCCCCGAATGACTTAATTTATCGTCCTTATCTTTAGAATTAATTAGAAATTTACCTATATTGTTATTAGTATAAAAGGCCGGTTTGACTTCAGAAGGAAGGTTTTTTACACTTAAGGTAGAAAAGTGATTAATAAATAAAATTCGCCGCCATTGATAATTAATATTATTATCATTGATTTGAGGACAAGGACTAGCAAAGAGGAAGCGATTAATGGCTATTTGTTTTAGCTTTTTATTTAAGATTAAATCTATAAAATTTGATTCATAGCCATTATTTACTGCTATGTTTTTAATTAGTTTTAGTTCACTATCAAAATTACTATCGGACATTGGAATTGTGACTAAACGATGGACCATTGAATGGAATGCGGAGTGCTTATGTGAAATAGGGTGATTGGAGGTGCTGTGTATGACAACGTCAGTATAGGAGGGTTTACGAAAAATGTTAAAATTAATTCTGTTATTAATGATCGATAAGGTAAGGTCTAAAAAATTTAAGGTTGAATTTATGCCTATTTCTAATGTGAATTTAATCTTATTATGAAAAGAGTTTATAAGTTTGAGGAAGGAATTCAGTTGACGCTTAGTCCCTGTCCATATACACAAAACATCATCAACGTATCTTTTCCAGTACAAGACATTTTTAATAAGATGTGAGGTACTAGATAAAATTTTATTTTCTAAGTTATCCATGAATATATCAGCAATCAGAGGACTGGTAGGGCTCCATTTTATCTAGTACCTCACATCTTATTAAAAATGTCTTGTACTGGAAAAGATACGTTGATGATGTTTTGTGTATATGGACAGGGACTAAGCGTCAACTGAATTCCTTCCTCAAACTTATAAACTCTTTTCATAATAAGATTAAATTCACATTAGAAATAGGCATAAATTCAACCTTAAATTTTTTAGACCTTACCTTATCGATCATTAATAACAGAATTAATTTTAACATTTTTCGTAAACCCTCCTATACTGACGTTGTCATACACAGCACCTCCAATCACCCTATTTCACATAAGCACTCCGCATTCCATTCAATGGTCCATCGTTTAGTCACAATTCCAATGTCCGATAGTAATTTTGATAGTGAACTAAAACTAATTAAAAACATAGCAGTAAATAATGGCTATGAATCAAATTTTATAGATTTAATCTTAAATAAAAAGCTAAAACAAATAGCCATTAATCGCTTCCTCTTTGCTAGTCCTTGTCCTCAAATCAATGATAATAATATTAATTATCAATGGCGGCGAATTTTATTTATTAATCACTTTTCTACCTTAAGTGTAAAAAACCTTCCTTCTGAAGTCAAACCGGCCTTTTATACTAATAACAATATAGGTAAATTTCTAATTAATTCTAAAGATAAGGACGATAAATTAAGTCATTCGGGGATTTATAAATTAAATTGCAATAATTGTTCGGCTTTCTATATCGGTAAGACATCACGTAATGTTAATATTAGGATAAAGGAGCATCTTCGTTGCCTCAATAATAACGGGTTTTCCGAATTCGCAAATCATTTGATCGATAAAGATCATACATTCTGTCATAGCACCGGTGCTAACATCTTACATAAAAACGGGCATGGTAACAGACTAAACAACTTAGAGGCACTAGAAATTAAAAAAGCTGTAAAAACCAAAAGTCAGATACTTAATAATCAATTAGACATATCAAGTAGTCCAATATTAGGTCTGTTTCCAATAAACCCATAAAAAATCCCAGTTCTCCTTACCTCCTTACCACCATGCCAGTTGATGCTTTGTTTCTCCCGATTTATTGATATAACCCATTAGTCTACATAATTATCTAGCGGTTTTTCCATTACTTGTGCACTTATGTTAATGTATTTTATGACCGTCTTTGTGTTGCTTATATTTGTATCATGTTGTCTCCCTCTATATTTTGTTATATATATACACACATTATGTATTTCTTGTTTAGTATTAATTTGTACCCTGATGATGCTTAAGTAAAGCGAAACCGGTCGGTTCTTAAATTAATAAATATCGTGGTTTTAAAACAAAAAAGTATTTTATTTTATTAAATATGTCAAACCACAAAGTGATTGCTTTCTACAATAATATGGGAATAATATTATTACCAGTTCTTTCTAGCCAATACTGTTCCTTTATCCTTGCTCGATCATAGGAGACATTATGACCGACAACAAGTTTAGGTCTCAGCAAGTCCTCTTTCAGTTTATATCCTTTGGAGGTGGATAGACTCTCCAACGGCACCAGGTCTTCCAATCCGTAATGAACTGCATCCTTGGGCTGTGCACTGCCATGTATCAGCGTTTGACTCACCCAACCATACCTAAAAGAAAAAGGTGAGTGATTTATAACCAACCAACCTATCCTAACACTGTTTATTCTTTAATCAGCTCAAATGATAGATAGTCTGTTTCCTGTTTTGCCACCAAACAAAAACACATTTCAACCTGACTTCATAGATGTCTCTGTTTATATTTAAATAAACTAGTGTAATACGTCATTCTTTCGTCGCCACCCAGTCCACGGCAAAACTCACTGTCGGCCGGTCGGGAAGTCAGGCAATGCGCACTGAGCAGTCAACTTGTCATTTCTTGCCATGTTTTTATTAAACTTAAAAAATAAAATTTCTTAATACATTTTTAATTTTTATGTTGACACACTTCCGGCAGAAAGGCCAGTTCTACCTTTTTCGCCGGTCCTACTAGAATAGCTGTGAAGGCGTTACTGTCCGATAATTCTAAATGAATATTACAAATCAATCGTTTTGTGCAGGTCCCAACTATAAATATGTATATGTATAAACAATATGATACAAATCTCCCATTTTCTCATCTTCTTGTTTCTTGTGTGGAAGAGTATTATAAAAAGGAAACTATACTAAACCAGTAGATTGGGTAATAGATATGGCACTGGAGATGTGGAAATCGTTATTTTTTTTAAATGATTTGTGCGAAAGTAAGAACCAATTTTTTTGTAACGTAATAAAATATGTAATTTTTTTAAACATTAAACATCACTAAAAGCCCAAAACTGACTTTAACTTCAAATTAAGGAGTTGTATTACAAATTAGGCTTTAATTTCAGATCGTGGTGACTACTACATGAAAAAAAATCATTCAAATATATGTATTATTTTAAGATACAGCGGTTTAAAGCAAAATCCATTTTCTTGAACGGGACCCTATTTTCGCCGGGTTGAAGCCTTTTGTCTCGCTTATGCCTACTTATTGTTACTAGCAAGAATGGGACAAAATGTGTACATGATCATCGAATTTCAAGATTCAAAATGTTTTCAGGTATTTTTTTAAGTTGTAAAGTGTGTCATTATACTAATTAATAAATAAATAATTAATTAATAAATAAATAAAAAATAAAAATAAATAAATTTTTAAAAAAACATTTTCGCTGAAATCGTCTTTTCTGAAGTTGATTAAAATATTTGAGTTTTTCTTTTACATATTCAACTAGCTGAACTCCCCGGCGTTGCTCGGGCTTTATACAGGGTTTTTTGAGAGACATTCCTCTTGTTATTTATTTATTTATTGATACATTACTCTACAGTACTTTACATTTCAATTCAGCAACGTTGGCGTCACTGGGTTGTTCACCCGTGCTGAGGCCCCCATTTTAAAATATGAAGGTCAAGTTTGTAAAATTTCATTAACCTTGGAATAAAACTGTAGATTTGTATACAAATCAAATCCTCGCCGCCTGCTAGCCACAAACAGGCAATCAACTTAATATGTTAGAAGATAATAGTATTACCACATAGCATCCCCAAAGATGACATAGGCCCTGAGGGCATTCATTTTTCCTCCACAGGAGGCCTTAAGGCATTATGCAGATTTTTAAACCCACACATATGGGTTAATGTATAAAAATAAATTATTGTTATTTAAATTACAAAAAACCAGTTTATTTATAAGCAAATTCTGTGTTTTGTTTATGAATCAAATAATAATATTATTGAATACCTAAAAGCAAAACTTAACTTTTATAATGGAGTTACACTAATTAAACTTGATAACAATAAATAATTTAAAAAAATAAGTAACAATAAAATCTATTACTCAATTTATCGGAATAACTTTTGAACATAAAAATGTAATATTTGAATCATTGAAGAAGATGATAATTGACAATTGAAGACCACTGATGAAGAAGGTCTCAATAGCTCAGTGGTTAGAGTGATGTCCCAGCAAGACAGAGGTCCTGGGTTTGATCCCCAGTTGCGACTGTTACCTTTTTATTTTCTGTTTCTTTTTCTCGTTCATGTTTCGTTTAGATTTATATCATCTTCTTCAATGACTAAAAACAATTATTTTTAACAACCAGATGACGTGTACCCGACGTTGCTAGGGGTTATGAATGGTTTGGATTAAAGTTTTGAGTTTATTAATTCTAGAGTACCTGACAACTGGGTACAAAAGTCCAGTAGTGTTTGAGTCTATAGGGCATACACGTACGGACATTGACTTTTATTTATACAGATATGTATTTACCAATGAGTAGGACTGACGGCACAGGCCAAGGTAGGATTAGTTCCGGCGCTCATGCAAACTTCCACATCAAACACCAAAGCATCTTCAGGGGGAAATGGAACTAATACGGCAGTTCTGCCTCTCTCATAACGGTGCCATCCTGGAGCGAACACCCATTTCTGAAAATATATTCAATATGGTAAATACAGTAAAACCCTCAAACAAGAAGTTTTATCTTTCCGAAGTCTCTCGAAAACATTGAAAATTATCTAATTTGGAACCCATATAAGGTTACCCCATTTAAGAAGTTTTATTCCCATCCCAGAAAGGCTTATAAGAAAGTCTAACATTATTCTATAGCAAAATAATTGGTTGAAATTGATGTTATGTATTATCATTTTAGGCACAGTGTCTTAGCTGATAATCTATAATAAGCAAAGTCTCAAACCAATAGTAGGTTTAGCAAAGTACAGATTTCTACTATAGGTGTAAATAGTTAACCCTTGAGACGTTGTTGATTTGCACGGATCGAACCTTCTACAATCTTCCATTTTTTCAAAGACAATAACAAGCACTATTTCGTTCTCTTTCTGACATAAAAGAAATAATTAATTTTTAGATGAGAGGAAGAGAGATATATGCATTTTAATAATGTGCGGTCGTTCTGGGACAAATATGGTCTTAGGAGAGTATAATGCGCGCACGGCATTTGGGACTGTTTGGGTCTTAGAAGGTCCCAAGGGTTAACTTACTGTAATACCTTCCACGAATGCGAATAGATTTTGACTTGCTCATATTAAAGACTGATTTTAGAAAATCATTATCTTTCATTTTAATACACCAAAGGAGTCGGATTGATAAACCTCAGTTTGTGTTGATATAACAATAAAACTTAAACAAGATTATAAGGTGTTAATGTTCAAAGTAATTGAAAAATATGATCTGATATTACAGAAGTGCTTAGTATTGCATATGTGCAAGTAGCCTAGAATATCTACACCTGCTGATAAAACACAAAGAGTCCAATCAAATTTGAAGAACCCCATTGAAATGTCTAAAAAAATCTGTTAAAAATATCTTAGCTATCACGCAGAAATCTGATTGTCTGAAGCAGCAAAAACTCTGAACATCTGGCCTCATGCAATAAGAATACCTTTTTCTACTTGGAATTTTTGAGATCATCGAACTTTTTTAGATTGCAATTTTATTTCATTTTCCGGCAAGTGTGTTAATGTGTTAAATAACAATAATTTCAATTTACCTCAGGGGCGGGTGGAATTTCATCTTTAATCAGTTGTTCTATCATGCCTCTGTAAACACCACTTTGCTTTTCTCCGATATTATAAAAATGTTCCAAGATATCTTTCCCCTGAAGCTTCGGCAGCTTAAAGTTAACATCGGGAAGCAGTGGACATTCTTCCGTTCTCACTCCGTGGTGAAACAACATACGCTGACATCTATCGGTAACACAAAAAATCAATCCACGAAAAATGATTAGTAGCAACTGGCATAAAATTTACAATGTTGATGAAATATAAAATTAAAGATTTTTTAATCAGTAAGAATAGAAATTAGTAAAAAAAAAATTGTTTTAATCTGCATCCCATGAGAAAGAAAGGGATTTATATTTTGTGATTTTATGTCTCAAAATAAGTTTCTGATGATATTTTTTTCTGTCGTCTTAATGCAGTAGAATCGACAGATTTATGAGATATTTATAATGAAGAAAAGCTTATTTATAAAGTATACTGTATGTAATATTTTGACAACAAATCTTGCCTCCGGAGAAATAAATTTAGTATTAAAGTTTTGTAAACCAGCAAGGTTTCTAAAAGAATTAGAAACTGCGTTTAAATGAGGCTGTACAAAAAAATTTATTAATCTTGTTGAATTCCGCTGCACACTTTACGCAAAAAATTATAAACAGCACCTGTTTAAAATTATCTACTACAAGAAATATCCATTAATGTGGTGAGGGACGGTAAAAGGTGCTATAAAGTACCATTTTTTTCTCAATCAAAGTTAAGTTTGAAGGTTGTGAAATATGCACAAATTTTTAAAATAACCCAAACTAAACCCTAAAAACCTATTGTGTGCATATTTACTTAAACCCCCTACCTTAATAGTTGTCTCCATTCAATATTTAAGTTGAGATTGAGTGTTGTTTTTTTAAAGAGGCTTTGCATATCAGCAGAATTCAACAAGTTTTTTATTCATACAATTGGATTGTTATGAATATTTATGACAATTTTATAGTAAGTCATGCTAAATTATTCACAATGATTTATGAATATTTATAATAAAAATTAAGGTAAATGGTAAGAACATTTTAAGTTAAATTATTAACATTGACTTACCTGGATACAACGTCTGGATTTGGGCTGGGATTTTCAGATATTCTGAAAATCTGATCGGAGATGTTTTTCGACAACATCTGAACTTTGATTTCATTCAACCGTAGTTCTGGCGATTCAACAATATCATTTTTCAATATATCTGTTGATTTATCGATGTTCAACTTCACAGCGGGTTTACTAACAACTTGAAGGAATTTTTTTTCGTGTTGCTTTTTTTCTCTCGGGGGGCGTTTTATTATTCGCGTCTTGCTACTTCCCGCAAATTCTGGATTCGTAAGTTTATCACTCGACTTTGTAGATAAATAACGGTTTTGTTGGTTGAAGCGGAGCAACTGGTTGACACGATACTTATACGACATTTTTATAACAAAAACCAAGACAAATCAGGAAGATTTGAGACAAACAGGACCGCGAAATTAAATGTCAGCCGGTCAAAAGTAGGGTTACCTAAATATTGCAATGTAAATTAATAAATAAAATACATAATTATTCAGTGACAGTTCTGGAGGTTTGAATTAAAAAAATAGTTGGTTAACTCACCAAGTGTTGGAGTATTTAATTCTGGAATAACAAAATGTTTTAACTAGATATATTATATTATCAACACAAATTCTTGTATTAGCAACTGTCAAACTATTGGAAATAATGGAAATGTCAAAAACACGAGGCTCATGCGCAACAGACTTGTCTTATTTATTATAAAAAATAACTAGAGGAAAGTCACTCGAGATGGTACTCGTGCCAACATAAAAATATATATATTTATCTATTTATTTTCTCATATTCTCCATAAAACGCTTATAAACCAATAAATTACGAAGAATATTGAAGAGGATTTTGTAGTTCATGTAAGAATTAAAGGTCACGGAGACATTTTTACTATTTTGTTAAATGCGTCAAAAAATAGTTGCCGAACTGAGTCGCTCTGTTGATTGGCGAGTTCAGATAGCAGAAGTCCTCGTTTTCAGAGTATAAAAGAGTGCGCCATGGCATCTCCCACGAGCATACATTTTAGGGACATATATGTTTACCTCTTTCAATATAAGTGGATTAAGTTTAGTTCCAGAGATTATTTAAAAAATATTTTTGCCTAAAAAGTATTTTTCGGCGTGCTTCTAAGGTGTTGAAATTGAACATTCTTGTTAAGAACAAATAAATATGTATACAGAAATGGATAGTACGTATATTCTCTCATTTATATGTAACTCATAAACCTCTTTTGTACTTTTTCTATTTCTAGGATATGATTTTGTTCAGAAGGGGCCCAGATAATTTATCTGTATTCCACGATACTGCGAACATATGTTCTCCGTATTGCGATTCCATTAGTAAACAAAAACAAAAATTTAAAAAATAAAATAAAAATCTAAGAAACTAAACAAATATTACCTCATCCCATACACACAAGCAATTGCTTTTTATGGGAGAACATTGAAAAATAATAAATATTTATCATTTCATAATATCTTTCATCTTATTACTAGTGAAATATATATATAGGTATATCACAAAAAAAAATCCTACCATTTATATATACAGGGTGTCCGGAAACTCGTAGTACAAGCGGGAAACTGGTGAATCTACATCACATTTGGAGTCGATTTTGTAGTATTTTTTTTTTTTATTTGAGCTTTCGTTATCGAGGTTGAAGTTGATTTTTTTTTTTTAATCAAATTCTTATAAATTATTACTGAAGATCAAAGTACCCAACTAATTAAAACTATTTGAAAGTAAAACAAATGAAGAAACTCGGATTTGAAGCATTATTTTGAAATCACCCTTCATTTAACCCGGTGTAATCATAAAATATTTCTGCTCTGCAGGGTTAAAACATCTGTTATTCAACCCCAAACACCAGAAAAAACTTTAACCCTACCGGACATCGTGTATATAAATTATCGCCTGAACTTGCTGATGTTGGGAGGAGTCGTTTTATTGTACGATTTTTGTACTATTGTTTTAATCGTGATCAATACAAAATGACGTATTATTTTAATCGCTTAATTTGTCCAACTCGTTTACTAGTAGTTTCTACTTGAGCAAAAAAAATTACGTGATTATGCGTTAAATCCCCAGAAATCCTAGTGTAAAATAACAATCGAACACCGAGTGACACTTTTTTCACAATATTTTATTATTGTTAATTGTGACGTTTTACCAGAGAATATTTTAATACATTTCCATAATTAAATATGTTTATCCTGTGAAGTTCCTTCAGGAAAGCTATTTATAATCAGAGTTTTTTTTTCTTACTACTGTTATGGTAAATATAATGTAATGAAGATATACGAAAATATTTTTGAGATTAATTATATATTCCAGCTAAAAAAAAGATGGTAAAAAAAAATACAGGAAAAAAGGTCGTTCGTAATTGGCGCCAAAACTTTAAATTTGTATATTTTTTTAATAAAAAATGTGTGTTTTTTAATAAATGTGGGAAGTAAACATTTTTGCTAGAAACAGACATAATAACGCATCGTCTTGGTCACGACCGGACTTCCGCTAAGACCCGAGATATTCTGATGTAGATACTTAACCTCTGGTAGGGAGCCCCGGCCAGGATCCAAATTTTTAAATATTTTCTCCACGCGGAGGCATAATATGTCATCTTTGTGAATTGGTACACATTGAGGACACAAGACTTGGAAAATAATTTTCTAGCCGGTTAAACTGATTTGTTTTAAAGGTTTCCGTTTCAAACAATACTAGAATATTTCCATTTAAGAAAATACTAAGGAATTTATTTTCTTAATATTGTTGTGATACTGACTCTCCGAAAAATAAAAATCGAAAGCATTTATTGATTTGCGCTTCGACCCAGAAAAGCCTGCACCGTTTATTCCGTGTATTTGTGAATGTGATAATTAATATTCGATTCCCTTCACCCACACCATATACCTACCACATTTGGGAATACCATGGAAAAAAATTCGTCGGTGGCGCTTTTTCGCGTCTTTGTTAGAGTTAAAACTGATTATCCACTCCCCTTGCTCTCGCCACTTAGGTACTCCAGTAGATATTCTTTAGAATGCAATCCGTTCTCTGTCCGTTCTCTATCATTCCGTCCTCTCTCTTACAACTTAGGTCTCTTCAAGAACTATTTTCACAACCTCATCTTCTCAAAAAGACCCTCCGCACAGCATCCCAAATATGACAAATGCTCTGTGGAATTGATTTTCCTCGGGACCTCCCGTGTGGAGTTCATGTTAAAAAATACTTGCTGAAATCTTTGTTAAATTCGGCATATTTCGAATAATTATGTTGTGTTATAAATAAATTGTATTATTCCATTTAGCTGTGATGAAAAGAGTTTGGGCTCTTTCAGTATGGAGAGGGGAAGAAAACGGAGAAGAGGAAGGTGAAGAAGTACCTGGCTATTCCCATATCACCAAATACGACTAAAGTCATTTCAAGCCATACTTTTGTTCCAAATGGTGGTCTTTTACGACTTTTACCCAGGTGATGCGTATTACTCCATTCCGACAGGGCGATTTTAGTTGATCAACTCTGTGTTGAATGACATTTGAAAGCTAATCGACAAGTGTGAGCACCCTTTCAACAGAGTTGATCAAGTTTTTAGTTGAGCGACGAATGTTGAAATCCCGTCTTCTTTTGTTATTCAAGTAAGAGTCATCGTTCGATTTTCCTGCCCAATCAAAACGTGTGAACACATATTTCAAGTCACTTGCGAATTTTAGTTCCCTGCGGTTGAAAATAGACATTAGACCAGTGTTTCTCACGGTGGGGCGTACGCCCCACCGGTGGGGCATAGCGCCTCAGTGGTGGGGCACCACGCTTCAGAGATGAGACACGTAGGCATTCCACATATAAAGGGGAATACTCATGAGTCATACAAAAAAATGCCTGAGATGTACAAAATTGTACTTAAAATAAAATTAAACCCGTTACAATTTCAATAATTATCTAAAATCACAGAAACTATGCAGGATGTAGCTGTAGTTGTAGTTTTGCTTAATTGTTTTATACCTTCATAATGTATAAGTATAGTGAGGAAATCTATAATTGGTTTCTCAGTTAAGTAAATTGCACATGTATAAACCAACCAAGTAACTGTTAATTTTCCTAAAATAAAATATGCAATTACGATTAGAACATGATACATGATTTTTCCAAAGCATGAGTGCGAATTTGTAACATTAAGCTGGAAATTAGTGAACACAAATGATCACAGTAAGAACATGAATTTTGCTTAGTATGAGTGCGAATATGTCCTTTTAAGCTTGACTTTTGTGAACATGAATAGTTACACTAATAAAATGAGAATGGTTTATCCTGAATATGAGTGATAAAGGGGATCGTCAAATTCGACTTTCATTAACATGAATAATTACAGTAAGAATTGTTTTTTTTTGTATGAGTGCTATTGTATCGAATTAAACGTGACTTCTGTGAACATTAATTATCGCAGTAAGAATATGAAAACGATTTATCCTTAGTGTGAATACGAATGTGAGTCACTAAGTTTGTCTTTTGTGAACATTAATAGTTACAGTAAGAACATGAGAATGGTTTTGTCTTGCAAATGTTTGACCATGAATAATCGCAGTAAGAAAATAAGAAGAAAGTTTCCTTAGAATGAGTGAGAACGTGTTGCAATAACTGTGACTTCTGTGAAAATGAATAATTACAGAAGAAAATGAGAATAGTTTATCTTGAGTCCTCGTATGAGTGAACACGTATCCATTAAATTTGACTTGCGTGAACAAGAAAAATTACAGTAATAACATGATAACGGTTTTTTGCTCAGTGTGAGTGCGAATGTGAAATTAAGGCTTTAAGAAGAAACTTACACTAAGAATTTGCAAAGAAACTAACACAAAATATCCTAACATTACTTTGCATGCCAGAAAATTATTTACCTTTCCCTCAACTTATTTGGTGGAATGTGGTTTTAGCGCCATAAGCGATTTACTCGTTAAAAAACTAAATCGATTTAAACCGAAATTAGATCCGGACATAAAATTTCTTTGTAGCAAGCGTAACTGAATTTAATTTCAGTTGTAATATATGTATTAGAAAAGGTTTTATTCAATTTCATTAGGGATTCATATGTTTACAAACATATTACATTATGATTTTAAAATTTACCTGCTGTTTCATAACAAAAGATGCCGGTGGGGCCTACACTGGCATCTTTTTTTATGAAACAGCAGGTAAATTTTAAAAGACTTTTGAAAAGACCACGGTCGGGTATGGCATAAAGGAGGCTGGGAAACACTGCATTAGACGTTCCTAGTGAGTGGTTTATTTATGCGTATCTAGTACCTACCATCATGGCATCTACTTCAATGAAAAAATGTATTAAGTGGTCGGATGATATGATGTTTAGATTTATGGATCTATACCAAATCCATCCCTGTCTTTGTAATCAGAAGCAAGAAGTTTACAAAAATAGGAATGCCCGTGATACTGCTATTAATAATATTATTTTTGAAATTTTACTGTTACTGAGTAGTTGTTATTATTAAATAGCACGTCTTTGAATGTTTAAAAAAATATTTTTTAGCTGTATAAAAAAATTTAGGGCATCAACTATTGCAACGAACACTTCTTTTATAAAAAATGATATCCCATTGGAACTCTGTGCATATAAGTCAGACTTGAAAAAGAATCCCTCGTTGCCGGGTATCTCAGCGTAATTTGTAGCGTTACTTAGTTTATGCCAGGAAAGCCGCGCTCATAACTATATCCTGTTTTGGATTTTTTCTTGAATTTTAGATAGCGGTACATAAAATCGTTCTTCCGAAATTCGCAAATGGTTGCGATAGCCATCGGTATCTTTTAACGCCATCTCTCACAATATAATGTTTCTCCGTACAATCCATTTTCTTGCCCACACACGACGTTTTTTGCGCTTTATATATTCTCCAGTTCGTTCCTCAAAAGGTTAGAAATTATAGGGACGCACGCAGCGATAACTTCGCTCTATGCCATCTTGATTAACAATATCGGTTCGAGTTAAACTGAAACGTCTGAACTAAATCTTGTTCAATTTTTGCCGTTCGATAAAAGTCGTTCAACTAAAATCGCTCTGTCTGAATAGGTATATAGTACAGTACTATCCTTGATACTAGCCATATATTAGCCGTCTTTGTCTACTGTCCACTGTCCGTGTTGTCTGTGGTCTTCTTTCCAATATTATTGTGAACTTGTGAACATTGTCAATTGTCAGTTGGTCTATGGTTTAGTTTTGACTTTTGAGAAAAACAGTCCGAATTGGTTATAGTCCAGTCAAGTTAAACATGAAAAGGGGGTTGTGCTTGCAAAAGGTCCAGTCATTCTGAATTTTTTATATGTTGTTAGGACCTAAACCAGTATTAAAAAAAAAATTTTGCAACTTCGAAAGTGCTGTGCGAGCGGCGGTGGACCTAAAAAACCAAGAAATTTTCGGATTTTTTTCAGTTTTTGCTCAATATCTCAGTAAAGGAAGGGTCTGACCGGTAAAGTTTGTATACATACTTTTAAAGAAGACTAAATTTGCTAAAATTTGAGACCAAAGCAAGCTATATAAAGCCATTGGTTTTCAAGATACAGTTCTTCAAAAATAGGCAATTTTTTCCAAAAAGTGAAATTTTTTCGAAATGGTCACTTATTTTGTAAAATAATTTCTAAAATACGCATCTAACGTCAAATATTGTATCAAACAAAGTTGTTGTAAATTTAATAAGCTTTTATTTAAGACTAGATTGATATCTGTAGACTAAACGGTTCTCTCAAAAATGGCAGATAACCAAAAACAGTCAAAAGTGGATTTTGGGTGAAATGCAAATAAACTGTTCTCACGTTTTTTAATGTTTTTATTTATCAAACAGTTAACAGATATTTGATGAAAAAAAGAAAAGATATTACATCTATCGGGAATTACGTCATCTTCAAACATTGTTTTATATACCTACATACCAAAATGCTTGTACAAACATCATGGTACCTTCTATAAGGACAAATTAAATGTACACAAAAAAATAAAACTAATATAAATCATGTAGGTATTGTGTCTTGGTTGCCAAATCATGTCTTTCTTTTTATCTTAGCTGGGAGAGGCACCCAGTCTGTAGTCGGGTCATCTTCATCGTCCGAGCATTTCAGCTCCACATCCGGGACGTTAATGCAAAATTTGCCACCGCATGACTGACAGAGGACTGAGCAGTGGAGCCCAGCCTTTCTACACGAGCAGCTCCCAGAGCATCCTTTATTGCATTTACACGAAATTTTTCGCAAAAGGGCAGGAGGTGCGGGATCCATCGTGGTGGAGATGGGGGTGAATACTTGAGAAGACATCTTCCACCCCCATTCAGTGGGATTCAAGTTGACTCCCCGCCACTTCTGCACTTGGAGGTAGCACCTTGCTGCATGGTGGCCTGCAGCATCTTCCGTCGGTGGCAAACGGGCGAGGTTTATGTTTGTTGAAGTGACAAACGTCTTATACCTCAGGAAATCCAAAGTATCCCTCGCGATGTCACCCCCATATAGAGCCATGAAGCACTTGATGCCTGCTTCACTCACGGCTTGTGAGGTAGAGTCTGGCCGAAGGAAGACCTCCACTTGCTCAGCAAGTGGTTCACTCTTGCTCAGAAGTGTGCTGATTTTGGTCTTTCCTTGGCCAAACGGTGCTGAGGTGGTATCGCACCCGGCAAACGCGTGGGTAAATAGTACCGTTCCTGGTAATTGTCGGGAGTCCTGGTTGTTGTAGGAGGTCGTAGAGTAGTGACAGCAACCAGCTTCTCCCTTCGTGCTCTTCTAAAGATAGACGTTTGTCTCTTCAGCGCCTAAACCATTGAGAAGAACGAGCAGGTCGACATCTTCTCCCACTATGACGACCCGATCGGCATCTGCTTTTTTTGATAACGCCATCATGACGATCTCTCGATCAGCATCTTCTTCGGCAACAGCCACTTCTACTCCCTCCTTCTGAAAGGCGTCACAGAGAAGAGTTATAAGGCGTCTCTTATTGTTTTCATTGCCCAAAACATGCTCTTGAGCAATTTGAATTACTGTGGATTCATCGAAAGTCAATTCGTAGCTGGAATGAGCTGCGTAGCGCCGGATTCGTTCCGCTGTTTTGGTGTTTTTTTTGGTAGCATCTTCGGGGTAGCCGTCAAAAACGATGGAGACGTTCTTCCCAAAGTGGTTTCGGACGTAGGTGGTATAACGCGCCAAAAGTGCTCGAACCGTGCTTTTCCGCCACACGACCTTGTGCAAGAGGTAGCCAACATCCAAAGTGACGTGAGTGCTGGCATCTATCGGCGTGTGGCTGGAAAGAGGAGTGAAGGCAGAGTACAGAGTAGATTTTGTGCCCTTGCGCATTCCTTGTGCATTGAACAGAGACATCGGGAACGGGGCCAACTCATATTTGAAGTCATCCTGTAAATCCTGTTCAGATTTCTTTGCAATACACACTCGCTGAAAAATTGTGAGCGGATCCACAGCCACTCTTCTGTTTTTGTCCGGCAGTTTAACGGTTGAGGTGATCGATGCCAGCGTGGTAACTTTATTTTTCCGTTATATTACTACCTTGTCGTACATTTTCCCCACAATTTTCATTACTCCTTCCGATCCAACTCTCTGGGCTGTGTGGCAATTAATTTCAAGACCTGCCAGTAAACCACTACTGATAGAAATTAAACTGTCAGTTTTGGGAAATGGAGGGTGGAGAGCAAACCAGTTTTTTAGTTTTTCCACATCACTATTATCTCGGATGATTCGAGAAGGTCTCATGTCTACATGCTGCTCTCCAGTATGACATGATAAGCTGCAAAAACTTTCCAGTTCTTCACAAATGTTCAACATAAACACCATTCCTGTTGTCCACCTTGCCAGAACACTTTGGGAGATTCCTCTTCCTTGGGTCAACCCACCGTAGGTTTTCATGGATCGCATCAGCTTCTGCTCAATTGTTAGGTCTGACCACAACCCAGACCAAAACTTGTCAGACCGGCAAATGGTGAAGGATCCTTTTGTGAACATGTCGTATTCACTTTTACCCATCCGATCTTGTAGAGCTATCATATCCTGAAGGTAGAGGTGCGCGCTCTTAGCATACAAAAAATGTCCAGCTGCGTGGAAAAAAGGGAGCATCTTGTGGACAGTGTACAAATGAAGGTTCCAATCACAAGCACGCTCTGCCTGGATGAATAGTTTTATCAAAGTGGTCATACGAAAGTATTGGACCCACAACTGTGATGTTGGACCATTCGCTTTAATTTTCTCCAAGGCACTTTTAAATTTTGCCTTTAGTATTTGGTAGGTATCAATTTCTTCTGCTGATATAGTGAGAGACCTTTCAGTGTCTCGCAGCAATTTTTCAGTCTCGTCTCGCTCCTCAGGAGTTATGTCAACCTCATAAAAAACAATGCTGGCCAGTGTGAGGTTTGCCAAAATGTGGGCTCGAACAGCTCGTGAATATGCGTGCCCATTCATATGGGTACCTATGGGTATAGGTACTAATGGGTACTTGAAATTTGAAATAGTCGTAATTGTATTATAACCCTAGGATAAACCCACGATGATTAATGGATTTACTTCACAGCACAATATAACCATAAAAAGACGCGAGAACAGTTTATTTGCATTTCACCCAAAACCCACATGTGACTGTTTTTGGTTATCTGCCATTTTTGAGATAACCGTTTAGTCTACAGATATCAATTTAGTCTTAAATAAAAGCTTATTAAATTTACAACAACTTTATTTCATACAATATTTGACGTGAGATGCGTATTTTAGAAATTATTTTACAAAATAAGTGACCATTTCGAAAAAATTTCACTTTTTGGAAAAAATTGCCCATTTTTGAAGAACTGTATCTTGAAAACCAATGGCTTTATATAGCTTGCTTTGGTCTCAAATTATAGCAAATTTAGTCTTCTTTAAAAGTATGTATACAGAATTTACCGGTCAGACCCTTCCTTTACTGAGATATTGAGCAAAAACTGAAAAAAATCCGAAAATTTCCTGGTTTTTTAGGTCCACCGCCGCTCGCACAGCACTTTCGAAGTTGCAAATTTTTTTTTTTAATACTGGTTTAGGTCCTAACAACATATAAAAAATTCAGAATGACTGGACCTTTTGCAAGCACGGATGTACATCTTGACTGGACTATTAACTGCGTGGAAATATTTGTTAACATTAATACAATTCGTGTCCGAGATGAAAGTTTTTCCCGTAACGCAATCGGGTTACTCGAAGTTAAGGACGGATCCGGTGGACCCTAGCAATCCCATTGTGTTTCTGGAAATTAGCATCGACGGAGAAAGAGGTTAGTGAAATTACTGAACAAAAAAGTAATTCATTTTCGTGCGTTCGACATCTTTATGTGGTTTTGAACACATTTACTCCACACAACTTCTTTGTTAGGAGGTAAATCTATTATTTGGCTAAGCATGCTGACAGACATTTTTTTGTTCGATACCGATGTCTGGATATTTTTTTGTTTGAAAGTGATGAATATTGAATATTCTACGTCGTGGATTTCAGGCGCAAGCGCGTGATCTCAACGTGAAAGGTTAATTTTAAAATGCGATGCGTAGAGCATGGCGGAATAGTACATATTTATCTTCTAAAATTTATGATATTGAAAAAAAAACTTTGGTAAACTTGTCGAATTCCGCTGCATGCAAAGACTCTTTAAAAAATCAACCCTTGATTTCAACTTAAACAAATAATAATAATAATACATCGAGACAACTATTTAAGTCAAGTAAGGGGTGTAAGTAAACATGCACAAAATAGGTTGGTTCAGTTATTTTGATAATTGGTGCGTATTTCCGGTCCTGAGGTTGGCTATTGGCTGAGTTGACATCGCTTTTGGGTCCCACCCAGGCATAGTGTATTCAATTCCTCGGCTGGCTAAGTCCTCCATCACAACACAAGCAACAGTTTCCGCTTACTGTGATGGTAGCAGAAGATTTTCAAACATTGTCAGGTTATTAGTTACCCGGGAATGTTAAAAAAAAAAAGATTTATTTTTATTTTTTTTATATTAACTCCACACAGGAGGCCCTGAAGAAAATAATTTCCCTCAGGGCCTATGTCATCTTTGGGGATGCTGTGTGGAGGGTCTTTTTGTGGAGAGGAAGGAGTGAACATGGGTCTTGAAGAGTCCCATGTTGTAGGAGGGAGGAAACACAGAGGCCGGCAGTTCGTTCCACAGCCGAGCTGTTGAACTTAAGAACGAATCGTAGAAGCGACCCGTTCTCATGTGACAAGTGTCAACCATGTACAAATGTTGGGCACGCGTTTGGCGTGTATCCCGACTACGCACCGGTGCCGAAGAGATCAATGACGCTAGTTCCTCAGAGCATCTTCCATTGTAATACCGATAGAACAAGGACAGCATACCTACCTGACGCCTGTGCTATAAAGATTGCAGTCCGTTTGTTAAGATTGGGGAATCTATCAAACGGACCGCCCGTTTCTGCACAGAGTCAAGGGTTTTTTTCAGGTATTTAGGGGCTCCGGACCAGAGATGGCTGCCAAATTCGACAGTAGGGCGCACTTGCGATTTGTACAGGGTCAGCAGTTGTGTACTATTAAAGTATCTGCGGGCCCTGTACAGTACGCCCAGCTTCTGAGAGGCCAGCTTTACTCTGGCTTCGATGGAGCCCCCATACCTGAGCTGTGCTCTAAAGATTGCAGTCCGTTTGTTAAGATTGGGGAATCTATCAAACGGACCGCCCGTTTCTGCACAGAGTCAAGGGTTTTTTTCAGGTATTTAGGGGCTCCGGACCAGAGATGGCTGCCAAATTCGACAGTAGGGCGCACTTGCGATTTGTACAGGGTCAGCAGTTGTGTACTATTAAAGTATCTGCGGGCCCTGTACAGTACGCCCAGCTTCTGAGAGGCCAGCTTTACTCTGGCTTCGATGGAGCCCCCATACCTGAGCTGGTCACTTATAGTTACACCAAGCATATCAATGGAAGGCCTGTTCGGAAGATTGCTTCCGTTGAAGGAGACTAGATTATCATTTGGATCCCTTTTAGACGTAATCAGACAGGATTGGGTCTTTGAAACATTAAATTCGACGAGATTACTTTTACCCCAGGAGGAAATACTCTCGAGATAACCGTCCATTCTCTGCTTCAAAGCCCTCCGAGCCGTTGGAGTTTGTGTGCCCTTTGGGGGCTTGTCAAACAAAAAGCTATCATGAACTGTACTGTCATCCGCGTAACAATGAATCGGTGCACATGTCAAAAGGTCATTGATGTGCAACAAAAACAAAGTCGGAAAGTCGTTAAAGTTCCGCCAAAATAGTGTCTACCGAATTTACATGAATCAAATGGTAATAATGTATCAGGAAAATCAACGTTTGAAAATATCGTTGACAGAAATTATTGGAAATGGATGTCATCCCATACAATAATGAAAGCGAATTTTCATTTTACGTAGCAAAAAATTAGAATGTTAAAATTAAACATTTCCCAAATGCAGAGAGTCACCTTTTATAGCAATGAAGGTTCAAATCAATCAAAATCAGAATCAAATGGTTTTATTTAAAAAAAAAAAATCGTAGTAAGCGTGGCCAGCGATCCCGAATATTTACCCTACCTTTTAATTCATCCATGTTTCTGGTAGTAATTAAGTTGAAATCATTTGTTATTTAAAAAAATATTGCGGCTGAATTCCGCAACTTTACCATAATTTTTACTGTAATCAGTATACAATACCTATGTTGTTATCGTCCCCACACACTGTTACAGAAATAACAGACACTTTTGTTTTCTGGCCACCTTGCATGAAGACATCGATGAAGATATGTACATCATGTAACTGAGATGACCATCAAGTTAATGATTAGTGCCATTTTTACTTTTTGACCTTTGAACTGTCCCCCTCCCTGAACAAGCATAACAACATGACCGTTATGCTTGACTGCTGATTACAATTTTATCAAAAGCTGAAATGGGCCAAAAATCATTGTTTAATTGTTTTTTTTTCAGCTGGCCGGGTGATTATAGAACTTAGGAAAGATGTAGTCCCCAAAACGGCTGAAAACTTTCGAGCTTTATGCACGGGCGAACGTGGAATTGGCATATGCGGAAAACCATTACATTACAAAGGAGCCAAATTTCATAGAGGTGAGATATTAATACTTACTGTTAATTTTTAGTAACTTGTCTCTCGGTCATTTAACATATAAATTCTCCAAATTAAAATAAATAAATTATATGAATACCGTACAAACGTCCGTTGGGTAGATACCACCTAAAGACTCTTTCGATTATTCCGCTTAGCGTGCAAGAAATATAGATCGATTTTTTTTAAACTGAAAGACAAACATTTTCATGTTATGAATTACTTAACAATATTGGAATACCTCCTACTATCATCACTGTAAGCAGAAAATGGAACTGTTAGCACTCGTACAACTAAACAGATAAAACTTTCAGCAAATGTCGTAATAATAATGATTTCTTTAATCCTTTATGACTAATTAAAATATATGTTTATGTATATATAAAAAAGTATTTTTCTTTGTTTGTCCTTCTTACATATCGGAACGGAGCGACTGATGAACAAGATTTTTTGCATAAGGATGGTTGGAGTTCTATGAAGTGACATAGGTTACTTTTCATCCCGGAAAAACATTTCATTCCTTTAGGAAAATTCTTTGCACAATAATTTCTCCCTAATACCATGCGAGCGAAGCTGCGGGTAAAAGCTAGTTTATTATAAAAAACAAAATATATGTTTGCATACATATTTATATTGGAGAAATACGGCGAGTCTGTAGGTTTCCAAGTAGCTAAGTGGTTAGAGCAATCGTTAGATAGTGTAAAGATTTCCCGATAGCCCTAATTTCACGGAACGTCACGGTGAGACCCAAACGGTCGCACTAGACATATCCAAGGCCTTTGACCGGGTCTGGCACCGAGGACTTGTCAACAAATTGCATTCTTACGGACTTCCCGCATCCCTGTGTACGTGGATTGCTGACTTTTTAAGGGATAGGTCGATTCAGGCGGTTGCTGACGGTTTCACCTCTTCCTCGCACTCCATAAATGCTGGCGTCCCACAGGGATCGGTTCTGTCTCCGACTTTGTTTTTGTTGCACATCAATGACCTTTTGACATGTGCACCGATTCATTGTTACGCGGATGACAGTACAGTTCATGATAGCTTTTTGTTTGACAAGCCCCCAAAGGGCACACAAACTCCAACGGCTCGGAGGGCTTTGAAGCAGAGAATGGACGGTTATCTCGAGAGTATTTCCTCCTGGGGTAAAAATAATCTCGTCGAATTTAATGTTTCAAAGACCCAATCCTGTCTGATTACGTCTAAAAGGGATCCAAATGATAATCTAGTCTCCTTCAACGGAAGCAATCTTCCGAACAGGCCTTCCATTGATATGCTTGGTGTAACTATAAGTGACCAGCTCAGGTACGGGGGCTCCATCGAAGCTAGAGTAAAGTTGGCCTCTCAGAAGCTGGGCGTACTGTACAGGGCCCGCAGATACTTTAATAGTACACAACTGCTCACCCTGTACAAATCGCAAGTGCGCCCTACTGTCGAATTTGGCAGCCATCTCTGGTCTGGAGCCCCAAAATACCTGAAAAAAACCCTTGACTCTGTGCAGAAACGGGCGGTCCGTTTGATAGATTCCCCAATCTTAACAAACGGACTGCAATCTTTAGAGCACAGGCGTCAGGTAGGTATGCTGTCCTTGTTCTATCGGTATTACAATGGAAGATGCTCTGAGGAACTAGCGTCATTGATCCCTTCGGCACCGGTGCGTAGTCGGGATACACGCCAAACGCGCGCCCAACATTTGTACACAGTTGACACTTGTCACATGAGAACGGGTCGCTTCTATGATTCGTTCTTAAGTTCAACAGCTCGGCTGTGGAACGAACTGCCGGCCTCTGTGTTTCCTCCCTCCTACAACATGGGACTCTTCAAGACCCATGTTCACTCCTTCCTCTCCACAAAAAGACCCTCCACACAGCATCCCCAAAGATGACATAGGCCCTCAGGGAAATTATTTTCTTCAGGGCCTCCTGTGTGGAGTAAATATAAAAAAAAAAAAAAAAAAAAAATTTCAATTTCCATTTTTTATGTGTTTTTCTTCATCAGGTGGTTACACCATTTACGCACCACTCCTCTCATTTACACATATGTACATACAAAACCGCTGTACTTTAGTTAATATTGTTGTAATTTCCTTAATCCAAAATACCTTGTCTCCTGTCTTTCTTACAGTCTCGTGTCTTCCCTCACTGCTAGTGGGCACGGCAGTTCGCTAGCCGCTTTCTGCAAAAATAAACCTATCGCTGAACCTAGAAGTTTACCACCCGCTTACTGCTGCTCGTTACTATAAAATGCGTAAACCATATTTTTGTGGGTGCCGTGCATGCCAATACATAGGGAATCATAATTCGCTATTCGCAAATAAAGGCTGTGAAAATGAACTGAAGAAGAGAATTGCGCTATATGTTAAGGCTAATGAACGAACTAACTAACCATCACGCCGTTTCTCCGCAGAGGTAGGCAGAGATGACGGACCGCCAAACAACTCGGTCTTGGCACACACTTCTTGCCTCATTCACCTTCATACATCGTCTCATACACACTCTTCTATTATTCTGACTCTTGACATGGCCCGACTCAAGTAGCTGATTCTCTTGGTTGTGCCATGTCTTCCCCGGGCGTCCCCGACTTCTGCTACCATTCACATTTGCATCGTATATTCTCCTTACACTCTTTTCTTCGCTTATTCGCTCTACATGCCCAAACCATCTAAGCGTCCCTTTCTTGATCTTACTCATTACGCTTACATTAGCCTTGCATTCTTTGCAGATCTCCACATTTCTCACACAATCATACATGGTTTTACCACACATACGCCTCAGGGATTTCATTTCAACAGGATTCAGTCTACTTTCATCCTTTCTCTGCCAGTTCCTTGACTCACTTCCGTATATCAGAGTAGGTACCAGCACTCTGTTGTGGACTGCCATGTTGCCTGTTAAGTCCACTACATATTAAGATAATAATATTGTTTATATCAAAAATGGTATGTTTGTAGGTGTAGGCTTAATTAATTCATAAATAATGTATTATTTATTATTCTATTACAGCGGTAACTCTGTTCATGGTGCAAGGAGGTGATATTCTGACAAACACTGGATCTAGCGGTGAAAGTATCTACGGGAGGTCGTTCGACGATGAGAATTTCATACTTAGTGTAAGTTGTATTCATAAATAATTTCTAATAATATGTATTTGGTAAGTTAGCACTAATTCAACATTGTAGATGTGAAGTAGGTACCCTTTTCTATGATATGGGTTTCAACTGAGGAAAGAAAATTAAATTATGTTTTTTTTTTTTTTTTTTTTTTTTAATTCCTTTATTTTTCCCAATTTTTACATTAATTACATACAATATTATATAAATCAATAAGAATAATGGGAACCCACTAAGGCGCAGCCTGTGCGTGGGTAATATATTTAAGTTATTATTTTATTGTACCTAGAAATAAACAAATTGTGGGCATATAAAATAATTATGTATCATTAACATTATTGATGAGTCAAGTTTAAAAATAAAATACGTGCTTGTCATGCACTTATTAGTATTAGCATGTGTCTTAAATACACATTGTTTCAACTTGTGATGTCACGTCTTAGGTGATATTTAAAATTTTATCAATAATAAAGCAGTAATTAATAGCAGATGTATAAATATTTTGTGCATCACTTTTGCATTGTAAAATTTTAAATTGAATGGAGTAAGTTAAAAAAGGTTTTAAAAGAGTAATAAGGTATTTCTAAAATAAACTACATAATATGTACCTATAGTGTAAACCAGATATCAATTGAAAAATATGAAACAAATATGTTGAATATTTTGGTAGTTAAATTAATCTTTCAAAGCTTTATGGCTCATGATGGGAATGACCTTTCTAAGTGAAAACAGCCATTTTGACCTATAATTTCATGACCCTTATGTTACTGTTTGAGAGCTGCTTCTACTGCGTACATGTTGTAAAAGCCGATTTTCTGCTTTATAGTCAATAGGCGCTACAGACCATTCAATTTGGTTGAGCGGTTGTACCAATCTAGCTGAAATTTGAAGCTTGTGGAGATGCAGTGTATGCGATAAGGGGGTGTGGTTATCAAGTTGAACAGTTGTACCGCCAGAGCATCCAACCACCATCCAACCTTCAACCAAATTGAATCGTGGCGTGGTTGAGCAGTCGAACCAATTTTACTTAGTCTGCCTAGTGAGCATAGTTCGTTCCGTCGTTCATAGTTGTTTTTTGAGCGTGTATTTAACGAGTAAAAATAAATAAAATGACAGGCATTTTTAATACTATATCACTTGCTTGTGAGCTACTACAAGCAAGATGTACTCTTGATAGATACCAGGAACTAAGCTCTTGTAATTCTTGGAGCAGTTCAGATGTGTTGAAAAGGATACAATGAATAAAAATGATCCGTAAAAAGCATATTTTTGTTCTTTTAGTAGCATTATGATGTGACTGAATTTTTTCATTCCATGAGCCTTTTTTTGCGCACGTTTGTCTTCATCTTTTCATTTTAATAGTTAACGATGCTTCTGGAGCGATAGGCGAACGAAGTAGGAGTATGTGTTCCCCAGAGGAGCAACTGACCAAACCGAACCAACCATCGCATTGTATACACGCAACACTCAACGGTTTACATGCAACACTTGAATCAATTAATTTGAGTGGTCTATGGAGGGTTTATGATTTAAATTTCTTAATTCATCCCAGTTCTTTATTTTCATATTGCTTTTCTATACTGACGTCACTAAAGATTTGTCAGATACAGATATAGATAAAGCTTTCAACCCCTGTTTGAAAGCTTTGCTGTTTCAGAAAATAGATTTTCTGCTTTTTATTTAATTTAATTCTTTTAAGTATTTTTTTTTAGCATGATGAAGGCGCTGTCAGCATGGCGAATGGTGGTTCGCCAAACACAAACTCCTCGCAGTTCTTCGTGGCGACTGTCCCCTGCACACACCTGGACGGGAGGAACGTGGTGTTTGGCAAGGTGCTCCGGGGGTTGGAGATCATGATCGAGATCGACAAGGTGGAGCAGACAGAGAAGAATATACTGCTTGTGGTAAGAATTTAATAGTTCATTCTAAATTATTTACTTTCCCTTTCTACAGCTACCATTATTTTACTTTGATCTAATAATGATAACGCGAACCTCACAAATTGTTATTTACTAATATAATATATTGGTTTCAGGTGGTATTTAATTTTGTGAAAAATATCACATTTGTAAATTAGTTTTATTGTGCACGTCGTGATGCGAACCTGTGATTTATAATTCTGTAGACAAAGATCGCTCGGCTATGGAGGACATCTTAATATATAAAAAATATTCATTAATGTGACCCAGGGATGTCACATAGACACCTACATTCGGGGAAATGGATTTTGTATGTTTCAAAAATCTTATAATTACAAATACTAATTTCCGCTGTGCAAAATCTAGTAATCTAAAATTGCAAGAATTCAAAAAAGTAACTGCCTATCCAATAATATTTTTAATGGAAAATTCCATTTCGAAATTAATTCAGATCTACTTAGATGAGGCATGCAGCGAAAAAATTGGTTCCACATTGTTTTACCTCCAATTAATCCAATTGACCTCCAACACTCTTACGCCAAACGACCGGAAACTATCTTATTCGGTCCCCACGCACTGCTACTGGCGTGATAACAGTGGAACACATTTCGACGAGATATCAGTACGCAATAGCGCCTCTATAAGTATCCTGTGATTTTTCATTAGTCTGCCCAAATTATTTCTAATTTTGAAATTTTAATTCATGGTGGAATTCCATATTATATCATATGCTTTTTTATGTATTGTCACGTAACAAATCAACACGTTTAAAAACTCCCGCGAATTCAAATTAGTTAGCTATCAGTTGTCACCATTGTTCGCTGTGCGCATGCGTTCGCATTGCGCACGGGTTAAGTTGTCAAACTGCACAATGCTCGCGCACGCTGGCTGACGAAATCATCAACGGCCCCCACACTTAAAATCTAACCTCGGCCTTGACAACATGTGTGCTTTGCAATCAACAAAGACGCTCCCGTAGCGCACCTAAATTAACAGCTATTTTTGTGCAAGTACTTTAAAAACCGGTATCTAATTTTGTACCAATTTACGATGGAGAACTGCACGCGCAATGGCGCGTACAGTACAAAAGATATCCCGCCATATTAGTGATTCAACATGTACGTGTTGTTCCTCCTGCAAATTCATGTAAGCTGATTAATTACCATTTCTCCTTATGTGCCTTTTATGATTAGAATCGTGTCGACATCCAGGCTTGCCAGCCAGAACTCTTAAATATAGAGAGAGATTGTTCCTAACAAACAGCTAGAAATATTTAGGATGTTAATAACCCTTCTCATTTGTGTATCTGTATGTAATTGTGCTTTGTGAATATATTTTCATACTCCCATTTTGTGTTTCTTTTGACGAATATGGAGTGGTCGACTTGGCATTTGTTCCCCGTGTAAAAGCCCGTTGGCTGACCTAAAACCTGAAGATATGGAACTCTATTCTCTACCACCTGAGCTAACGCCGAAATGTACACTGGTAAGACTCCGTACAAAGGCACCTTTTTTACAGTATCAAAACTCCTTATAACTTTACTGTATAGCATTTACTATAGAGCCATGTAGAGCTTTGAATAGAGCCAGTAATAGCTAATATAATATATATTTACTTCCGAGTCCCGGGCTAAAGTGTCCGTCGAATGGCCCACCGAAACACCGCTTCCGCCTTCCGGCCAAACTGTTACCCTAATTTGGGTAGAAAAGGTCACCACACTTTCGCGGCTGGGCTGAAGTGTTGATCGACTGACAACCGCCCAAAAGTGTACATGTAAAGGCATTTTCATGGTGTCAAGTTGTGTTGTACGTCATATTTTTTAAAAGTTTTGACAGAGATAATAGATATTATGTTTTAACAGTTTTAGCAGCGTTGACAAATACAATTTATATGAATACAATTGTAAACCAGCATTTTAATAAAAAATTCCATATTATCAATGCCATTACAAGCACACTATTAGCATTATGATAATTACCTTATTATCTATGCCATTACAAGCACACTATTAGCATTATGATAATTACCATATTATCAATGCCATTACAAGCGCATTATTAGCATCTGATAGTATTATTGTCCCAGCGTCTGGACGGTGTAGGCCCTCTGATTGGTCAAATTTAAATTGTCTGTTTCGGGTAACTTGAATATTAAGACACAATTCCATACTAAATTAGGATCGCCTCATAATAATACGAGATTTCTTCATAAGCATCGTTTCTGCTCATATAATTTTTGGATAATATCGAAGAAAATATGTTTTAGAAAGTTCATAATCCATTGGATTAATTACATTACAATGAAAATTCTCCACAGTTACGTGATTATGTTTGACGTTTATAAAAATTCACGCGTTTCTTCAAGATGGCCGACAGAGCGCACCTCTGGCGGTTTAAAAACGAACCAAATGCCTGGCGCGAATGTTTAAATATGCAGCTAACAATACTTGACTACTTACCATTAACAAGCGTTTTATAAGAAGATTTCTTCTGGAAGCTTATCACTTTGTAATGGCATTTATCATTATTTTTTATATTTTTTTTTCTTATTAATTATATCTGATTTTATATTGGCATGTTTTCTAATTTCTAAAATTGCAAAATTATTTATTTGCGATGCTTTATATCCTGAGTGAAGTATTTTAAGACCTGAATTTTTATCGAAAGTGTGATCATTATTTAAAAGATTATTTGCAAACTCAGATTCACTATTTCCATTTATAGCCCTGCGATATTCTTTAGTTCTCACTTCAAAGTTTCTATTGGTTCTACCTTTGTAAAAGATATTACAATCATCTCAATTGAGTTTTTAAACTCCTGTTTTTTTTGTTTGAATTTTGCTATCATTATTATTAAGAATATATTTCTTCATTGTTATTAGTGTAAAACGCCAGTTGAATGGTACCAGGATTGTTTATATATATATATAATTTTAGAAGTATCGTTATCCACAAACAGAATTCTACGCCATTGTTTATTTCTATCTTTAGAAAGACCGTTTGAAGAGAATGTGTTTAATTTTTTTATTTAGTATTTCAACTATCAATTTATTAGAATAACCGTTATTAAATGCTATTTGTCTTATGAATATATTGTTTTATGGTTATATGCTATTTGTTTTTTTCAGGTCTTAAAATACTTCACTATAAATAATTTTGAAATTTTAGAAATGAGGAAACATATTAATATAAAAGCAGATATAATTAACAAGAATTTTTTTATAAACTCTC
Organism: Hesperophylax consimilis; assembly: GCF_061612785.1. Taxonomy (NCBI): domain Eukaryota; kingdom Metazoa; phylum Arthropoda; class Insecta; order Trichoptera; family Limnephilidae; genus Hesperophylax; species Hesperophylax consimilis. The sequence continues at coordinate 28,291,143 of NC_142856.1, read as the reverse complement.
TTTTAAATATTTTCCCAATCAACTGGTCTTTCCCGTCTAACGATATTGTAATTCCTAATTATTATAAACCCAGCCTACTCTTACTCCTCCCCCCTCCTTCCACTTCTTCTTTCCCAATTGCAATCTATATTTAATTTTTGACTTCGGTGTATACACAATAAAATGTAAACATTATATTTATTTATTTATTGGACAATTTGCATAGCGCCGCTTTTGTGAGATATCACCTCAGGGGCGCTATATTGTAATAATCTACCTTTATATATAGATTTTTACTCTCCTGATGAAGGTGTATATATAATCTAGCATTAAACTTTACTAGCAGTTAAAAACCCGCTCCGCGGGTTTTTTTCTGCTAGGCCCTGCGGGCGGCTCTTGCTTGGGCTTCGCCCATTTTAAGTGATATTAACAACAGTTACATTTAATAGATAGATATTAGAACATTCACAGAGAGAGGGTGAGTATATATATTGTTAAAACACGGAACAGGAAGGAGTTAATTAATAATAACATTCTAAATTTACGCATAATAAGAATGACAGTTGTTTGAATAAATGAAATTTTACGTATTTGTGATGGATTATTTCAAATGAAACACTATTATTGACTACATGTCTACAACTGATATTAACTGTTATCGTACTTAACCCATTGGCCTCAAACGACGCCGTCCAGGCGTGTGTACGGCGATGTGTCTTAAAATCAAACGACGCCGTCCCGGCGGCTCTGATGTCTGTCGGCTTAAAAACGAAAAAGGGATACATTATTGACATCTGTGTTTAAAATTTTAAATGCCAATCGCTCTGTAGATAATTAAGCATTTATTTCGTAGTAATTGTCAGGACTCCGTTGATACAATTTTTTCCTGGTATTTACGATTGAAATTTTGTTATATTTCAGCTTCATTGATTTTTTTCAAAATGGCGTGTGGTTCGGGAATTGACAAGCTTGTTCGTAAAACGCATGGTGGGCGGCTAACAAGAGCCCAAATGGCAAAAAATATATATTATGGTAATAAGTATGATTAATGTACAACTTTTCTTAATCCAATTATAAAAAATGAAGAAAAAAAAATGGTTTTTGATAAAAAAAAAATTTCATATCCTCTTTTAATCACATCATTATTTTTTTACAAACAATGCATACATTTTTTATATACCTTGATTCAATGCACAAGTAAATTAAAAAAGATTGTTTCGTTTGCATGTTTAGTTTAAAAGTTATGTAAGATTTAGTACACCACTGCACTTAAAACTTTTGGTACAAAATTAATTCGGATGTGAAGGCCAATTTTTTAGCCAAACAATTCGGATGCCAATGGGTTAATATAATTAGCTCATAGGAGACTTGCAGTGCTTAAATATGTGTTACAACCGTCAATGTCTATAAGTTGAATCAATATCGTTTAGTTTGTCACAATTAAAGATAGTTTTAACAAAGTTGACTTAAATAATAGATTATTACATATTGATTAATTGTACCCGTGTTTATGAATAAAAGGAGGGTAATTGTGCGATGACATTAGCAGTCGGTTTAATTAAAAGGTGCTAATTTTACTCCAACTGGTGGTAATTCTTTACCTACAACTGTTACTGTATCTAGTAAAGTTTAATGCTAGATTATATATACACCTTCATCAGGAGAGTAAAAATCTATATATAAAGGTAGATTATTACAATATAGCGCCCCTGAGGTGATATCTCACAAAAGCGGCGCTATGCAAATTGTCCAATAAATAAATAAATATAATGTTTACATTTTATTGTGTATACACCGAAGTCAAAAATTAAATATAGATTGCAATTGGGAAAGAAGAAGTGGAAGGAGGGGGGAGGAGTAAGAGTAGGCTGGGTTTATAATAATTAGGAATTACAATATCGTTAGACGGGAAAGACCAGTTGAGTGGGAAAATATTTAAAAGAGAGTTTATAAAAAAATTCTTGTTAATTATATCTGCTTTTATATTAATATGTTTCCTCATTTCTAAAATTTCAAAATTATTTATAGTGAAGTATTTTAAGACCTGAAAAAAACAAATAGCATATAACCATAAAACAATATATTCATAAGACAAATAGCATTTAATAACGGTTATTCTAATAAATTGATAGTTGAAATACTAAATAAAAAAATTAAACACATTCTCTTCAAACGGTCTTTCTAAAGATAGAAATAAACAATGGCGTAGAATTCTGTTTGTGGATAACGATACTTCTAAAATTATATATATATATAAACAATCCTGGTACCATTCAACTGGCGTTTTACACTAATAACAATGAAGAAATATATTCTTAATAATAATGATAGCAAAATTCAAACAAAAAAACAGGAGTTTAAAAACTCAATTGAGATGATTGTAATATCTTTTACAAAGGTAGAACCAATAGAAACTTTGAAGTGAGAACTAAAGAATATCGCAGGGCTATAAATGGAAATAGTGAATCTGAGTTTGCAAATAATCTTTTAAATAATGATCACACTTTCGATAAAAATTCAGGTCTTAAAATACTTCACTCAGGATATAAAGCATCGCAAATAAATAATTTTGCAATTTTAGAAATTAGAAAACATGCCAATATAAAATCAGATATAATTAATAAGAAAAAAAAATATAAAAAATAATGATAAATGCCATTACAAAGTGATAAGCTTCCAGAAGAAATCTTCTTATAAAACGCTTGTTAATGGTAAGTAGTCAAGTATTGTTAGCTGCATATTTAAACATTCGCGCCAGGCATTTGGTTCGTTTTTAAACCGCCAGAGGTGCGCTCTGTCGGCCATCTTGAAGAAACGCGTGAATTTTTATAAACGTCAAACATAATCACGTAACTGTGGAGAATTTTCATTGTAATGTAATTAATCCAATGGATTATGAACTTTCTAAAACATATTTTCTTCGATATTATCCAAAAATTATATGAGCAGAAACGATGCTTATGAAGAAATCTCGTATTATTATGAGGCGATCCTAATTTAGTATGGAATTGTGTCTTAATATTCAAGTTACCCGAAACAGACAATTTAAATTTGACCAATCAGAGGGCCTACACCGTCCAGACGCTGGGACAATAATACTATCAGATTAGATACAGTAACAGTTGTAGGTAAAGAATTACCACCAGTTGGAGTAAAATTAGCACCTTTTAATTAAACCGACTGCTAATGTCATCGCACAATTACCCTCCTTTTATTCATAAACACGGGTACAATTAATCAATATGTAATAATCTATTATTTAAGTCAACTTTGTTAAAACTATCTTTAATTGTGACAAACTAAACGATATTGATTCAACTTATAGACATTGACGGTTGTAACACATATTTAAGCACTGCAAGTCTCATATGAGCTAATTATATTAAGTACGATAACAGTTAATATCAGTTGTAGACATGTAGTCAATAATAGTGTTTCATTTGAAATAATCCATCACAAATACGTAAAATTTCATTTATTCAAACAACTGTCATTCTTATTATGCGTAAATTTAGAATGTTATTATTAATTAACTCCTTCCTGTTCCGTGTTTTAACAATATATATACTCACCCTCTCTCTGTGAATGTTCTAATATCTATCTATTAAATGTAACTGTTGTTAATATCACTTAAAATGGGCGAAGCCCAAGCAAGAGCCGCCCGCAGGGACTAGCAGAAAAAAACCCGCGGAGCGGGTTTTTAACTGCTAGTTATGATAATTACCACATTATCAATTCCATTACAAGCACACTATTAGCATTGTGATAATTTTTATCAAAAAGGTGGTTACAGAGTTAACTATTTTCATTTAATCAGAGTAATCCCTCTCCAAAGTGAATTCCATGTAAATTATTGAAGAATTTATACATTTATTCTTATTTGTTTTACAGTTATATTCATTCGATTACAATGTAAATCATAATATGGAATGTGTATATGTAATATTATGTACTGTAAAGTAAGAATGATGTTGTGTACTGTAAACGATTTAAAATATGGTGTTTCGCGAACACCTCCCTCAAGAGTCCACCATGGAGGCTGTCAAACCAATTTTAAAGGAATTGCGCTGTAACTACCAAGAGGATTATAAGAATTACACTCAGGTGTTTGTTTCTCTCTTCCAGGATTGTGTAATATCAGACTGTGGCCAATTGGCGCCCGGAGAAGATTGGGGCATGGGTGACATCAATTGCCCCCTGGACATTCTTCCCCCGTACCCGGATGACTGGGACTTTGAACCCAATATCACGGTAATGCATTTTATTTTTACAATCCAAAAACTATGGTTTCTTCTTATTAAAAATAACTAGCTTTTCCCTGCCACGCATTGCTGTGGCTCAGTCTGTCTGTGCATATTAGAAACAATAATGCATATTGCTTTTACGTCCAACAGATGGCGCTGTTTTTATATAGATGTCACAACCTATATTATCCAGATTTCACAGGTAACATTTATATAATATAGGTTTATAAAAACACATGCGTATACAAATGCAATGTTTTGTCAAAAAGTATGTAAGTGATGAAGAACTTTCAGAGATTTAAGATTTTGAACAAACGAACATCTACATTTTTATTGTTATATTTCGGTGGTGTGTCTCTGTGGAACTCCGGTTCAATGAAATCTAGATTTGTGATTTGCTTTTCCAAATTTGAACTGATTTTGGGAACATTCAGTCAAGCGATAAAGTAGGTACCAAAATGATTTAAATAAGGCGATGCACTACGTCGTGTAATATTTTAAATTGAGCCGCTATCAATAGCAACCCTTACGTAGATGGCGATAAGGTTTAATTTCCCGCTTAACACCATCCGCCTGTTTTGATTTATGCATGAAAAAAACATGGCCAAAAAGTGCCTTTTATTTTATTTTGTGGATGTTCAGGCATAAATATTTAATTTTTTTTCAATCATTTTATAAATAACTTAATTTACCACATTATACAATAAAATCATAACCGAAAATGGGTTCGTAAGTAGGAGATTTTAAACTTTAAAGCAGTTTTTATAGGCCTTTAAATTATTTTTTTCTGGGCTTATAAAAAGACTTATCTAAAAAAATACTCAATTATTTCAAAGGTATTCTACTCGCAGTATTTAATTAAAGCATCTGAAACATTTCTAGGCGACCAAATTTTCAAACCAAAAACACATGATTTTGCATTACTACGTATGGCATCGCCTTAATTAATATTCTGTATTTGAAATGTGTTCTTGTATTGTTTGAATTTTTGACAGATTTCATAATTTTTCAAGTTTACTAGGTGTTCATTCGAAAGGTAAATTTCTGATTATCTTTTGAAAGGCAATGATCCTGAGGCAAATATTTATTTAATAAATTCTTTCAGCTTCACAAATCCTACAATTATAATATCCTGTTTTTTCACTGTTCTGTGCTTATATAATACATAAATCATTATTTTACCACAGCATGTTCTTTTTCCAAGTTTTCCATATTTGAACAGCTTATTTCGATGAATTTCATAATATTTGATAACTTTTGTTTTTGTTTTAAAAATACCATGTGTTGTATTGTGAAAATAACAGTAATCATCTTTTTTAATGTGAAAACTGCCCAAGAGTCCCAACTGCTTCCAACCATATATGGAGCCAGTGAGAGTATGGCATCCCCAATAATTTGGTCTTTCACTAGGTTGATACTGAGAGTATCTTAGATTGTGTAACGTGCCGCAAGATAATATATATTATTTTAAATGAATTTGCTGTGTTTCGACAGAATTAGTATGGCAACAAATAAAGTATAATGTAATGAAGAATCCTTCACTGGTGCTCTGAAAACGGATGGGGTTTTTTACAACGAAAAGAATGTTATGATTTTAGAAAATATATATTCAAATAAATAAAAATAAAATCCTCAAATTTAACTGTCTGGCAAAAGGGCTCCCTTAGAGTAATTATTTATTATAGCCAGTATGTGTGTGATACCTGCTGGACCGTAGTTGATGAACAGCATGGCAGGCAGCAATGGAATTAGGCTGAATTTCAAAAAAATAGAGTGAGAGCAGCCAAGTTAAACAATTATCAATTGAATAAAATTTACACCACATTTTTAGTAAGACCGTTAATGTGTATCATTCCAGAACGAAGAGATCATCAAAATCATCTATAAAATCAAATGCAGCGGCAACAACTTCTACGCCAAGTCCCAGTACAAAACATCGAATCGGCGCTACGAGAAGGCGATTCGCTACCTTCAGTGGCTCTCAGACCGCGTGGCTCTGGAACATGGACCGCGCAAGGCGCCGGACCTGCCCATCATGCGGGAGGTGAAGAAAGCTAAGGGAGAGTGCTCACTAAATCTAGCGGCAGCCAAATTGAAGCTGCGTGACTTTAAACAAGTTGTGTTTTTGTGTAATGAGGTGAGTTGTTTGTAATATTATACTGAGTGTAGCCTTGTTTTAATTCAACCGTTTTGCATTTTGTCTGTCTGTAAAATTGTTTGTGCGTTTCACTTCCGTTTTAGAAAATCTGCTGTATCCATTTTATTATTCGAGTAAACCTTACTACATGGTTAAATTTGACTATATTTAAAAATAAAAAATTACATTAACCCCACACAGGAGGGAGGCCCTAAGGAAAATAATTTCCCTCAGAGCCCATGTCAAAGAGATGCAGGACCTTAATAAGGAGAGGAAGGAGTGAACATGTTGTAGGAGGGAGGAAACACACAGGCTGGCAAATTGTTCCACAGCCGAGCTGTTGAACTCAAGAACGACTCTAGATATTGGGCATGTTTCCTGAGTATGAACCGGTGCCTTAGGGATCAATGACCCTAGTTCCTCGTAGCATCTTCCATTGTAATACCGGTAGAACTAGGACAGCATACCTACCTGACGTCTGTGCTCTAAAGATTTGTAGAAAAGACCCTTTCTCGTGTGACAAATGTCAACCATGTACATATGTTGGGCACGATTTTGGCAAGTTTCCCGACTAGGCACCGTTGCCAAAGAGATCAGGGTAGAACAAGGACAGCATTCCTACCGGATGCTTGTGCACTAGAGATTGCCATCCGTTTGTTAAGATAAGGGAATCTATCAAATGGATCGTCCGTTTCTGCACAGAGTCAAGGTTTTTTTTAGGTATTTTGGGGCTTCAGACCAAAGTTGACTGCCAAATTGAACGGTGGGGCGCACTTGCGATTTGTGCAGGGTCAACAGCTATGTACTATTAAAGTAACTGCGGGCCCTGTCTGTGATAGATCCCCTGTGCCTGGTCACTTAGAGTTACATGAAGCATATCAATGGAAGGCATGATGGGAAGATTGTTTTTTTGATTTAGATCCTTGTTAGACATAATTAGACACAATTGGGTCTTTGAAACATTAAATTTGACCAAATTCTTAACCCAATAGGAGACTATCTCGAGGTAACCTTCTATTCTTTGCTTCAAAGCCCTTTGAGCTGTTGGAGTTTGTGTATCCTTTGGGGGCTTGTCAAACAAAGATATCATAGACTGTACTGTCATCCGCGTAACAATGAATTAGTGCACACAACAAAAGGTCATTGATGATTGATAATAAAAACAAAGTCGGAGACAGAACCGATCCCTGTGGGATGCCACCGTTTATTGAATGTGAGGAAGAGGTGAAACCATCAGCAACCGCCTGAATCAGCCTCTCCCTCAAAATGTCGGCAATCCACGTACACAAGGATGCAGGAAGTCCGTAAGAAGGCAGTTTGTTCACACGTCATACGAAAGAAGATCACTGTATAAGCGACTGTTGTTAATAATTTTGTTCATATGGATTATACGCCCTTGCAGTGATTGTTCACAAAAGCGGCGCTATATAAATAATTTTTTATTTTTTTTTTATGGTTCAAGTACCTAGTAAATTTTGGTTTTGATTTATTAAATAAGAGAAAATTAGAAGAATTTTTAGACCCAAGGTCAAATATTCACAGAACTACTAACAAGCATTACATAACAATACATTTTTCCGCATGGGTAGTCAGAGTGGACATGTAGATTAAAAAAAAAAAATATTGTCTTTGTTTAAGGTATTACAAATAAACCCCAAAAGCGCCAAGGCCCTGTTCAGACGCGGCCAGGCCCAGATCTCCATGAATGAGTACTCATCAGGATTGCAGGACTTGAACCAAGCCAAGGTCCTCTGCCCCAACGATCAGACCCTCAACAAGGTGCTGGAGACTGCCCAGAACATTTCCACAGAGTATGTCATGATTGAGAAAAGCATGTACAAGAAGATGTTCATATGAAAGTTTTTGAAGGTGCTCGTGAGTTTGTACAAAGGTTTCTGCAGGGGTTTGTGAAAAGATCTTTCTATAAGGTTTTTGGAGGAGTTTATATAAAGATTTACGAAGTCTTTGTAAAAAAGCTTTTGAAGGTGTGTTGCATATAAAGATTTAAATAATGATGTATTAAGGTTTTTGAAATGTTTATTTCAAAAGTTCGGTTTGTCGCAAGGAAGTTATTATTAGTTATTTTTTATTATTTTATGTACAAATTATATGTAACACATTAAAAAATACAGGTAGTTCAAGGCTAATTACAAAAAGTTTTTTTTTTTTTTAAACTGCCCAACTCAATTGAAGTTGTGCCATTATATTTTTTATATTTTACAAGGTAGGTAAAAAATTTCTTCATTTTAAATACCTAAATGCGAACTGAATTTATGTGTATGAAGATTTTACCTAAATGTGTGGATAAAGGAGATGACTTGTAATTAACTTTAACAAAATCATTATTTTTTATTATATGTAAACTTATGTTTACACGACAAGATTTTTTCAATTTATATTTGTATTTTACACCAATAATTATTGCTTATAACAATTTGTTAACAAAATAAGTATGCAATTCTATGTTTATTTACGTATGCTCAATTATTTCTTCTTGTTGTCTTTTTCAAGTACTGAATCATATATTGACCAAAGTCCATATTTTTCAGCCATTAACCTCTCAGAAAAGGACTTTTATTTACTTTGTGTTCCTTTGCGAACTGTCAAAACGCGAAAATTTTTGTGTTATTCACGAGTTTTGTTAAAAGCTTCATAACTCACGTTTTGGGAAACGTAGCCTCATTCTAAAAACTGTTTTGGAAAGATTATGAAATTCACTATTGTATTGTTTTGTTGTACGTAAATATTTGCGTTTCTAAATATACTATTTCTGAAAACGTCAAAAATATGTAAAAATCGCTGACCATTATTTCAAAGCTGTGAAAAATGTACTGTTTTCTGAGTATCATAAAGAAATAACACTTTATATATTGAAGAAATATAATTAAAAACTATTAGTCACCTCAAAATATTAACCGTCCAAACTAAAATATTTTTAATAAATTATTTAAAAACGCAATAAATTATGAACGAACAAGATGAAAAATCCAATAGACTTAGATAATGCACCTCTAGATTCCATAGATATTCTTGAATGCAGACGCGTAGCGTTATTCATTATCGATACTCTGTTTTTTAAATCATGGCAATCCGTATACTAGTGATGGAAATAAATCGATTTTTGTAAAATCTCGCGCGTTTACGTGAAAAGACGTACTAATGTCTTGACCGCTATTATCATATTTACGTCTTTTGACGTTCTAATGTTCCGAGTGGTTAACTTCATCAAAAAGCCAAGTCTCAAACCATTTTTTTGCCACTTAATAATATTTTCGTTTATTATCAATAGATGTCAGCACTATGTGAAAATGTTTGATATTATTCAATTTGGCAGTATCTAAAAGTAATCACAGGAGGTTATTTTAAGGTAAGGTATTCATCTGAAGTACCTCTACAGATGTTCATCTATAAGTTTTAAACTAAGGACATTACTGATTGTTGAATGCCATACAGACTCACAGACCCACAGACCTATTTATCTAATGCTAATAATACTTGGGTTTCTCTAGATCTCTTAACTCCTTCATGCCTTAGCCATAAGGTCGAAATATTTCCGCTTTGCTATAAAATCCAAATAAATTAAATATTTCTGAATGTAATAAAAAAATAAATAAAATGTATCCAAAAAGTAAAAACTATTTTTGAAAGGTTATGAAATATGCTTTCTTATTTTATTATCAGAAATAAATATTTATTTTTTAAATATTAAAATTTTTTGCAAACATAAAAAAAAAATTAAAATGGTTCACTTTACTTTTTTTGTAACTAAAATTACTGATAATAAAAAAAGTATGTAAAAACACTCTTATTTTATTAGACAAATGTATTACAAACGTTAAAGTCACCTCACTATTTTGTTGTTTTATATAAAAAATTTACAAAGATTCATAATTTTTTTTCAAATTACCTTTGAAATCTTTGGCTTCACAAAGGTGCACATTTTAATTCTTCTATGGTTGACTTCTAGATTTTAATATAAAGCGTGGTGTTTTCTTTTTCTAACACCATTTAGATCATGTTTCTCACCATAACAATAAGGAAGACAACGATTTCTGCGAGACCATGTGAAGTGTTCCCAAAAGTGAACAAATTAGCTTGAAGGGTTAATGTTGTATTTAGAGTACCTTGTTATGTATGCAATGTTTATATTTTGCGGTGCGCGGTGTGAATCTCGACATTACAAAGCAAATAAGTAAGGTGAATCTCTCTTGTAAGGTTTTACAATGAACCAGAGAAAAAATACTCAATGTACGCTGGAAATGCAATGGTGTTCTTGCATCAGTAGACTGGGATATTATTCCTAAATCCTGTGGTGCCGGCAGTCTAGGTGTTTGCTTCTATGGTCTGTATGGTGGATGTATGTACAGTAGAACCCCGTTAATTCGAACCCCGATAATTCGAAAAAACGCGTAATTCGAAATTTTCGCCAAAAAAATTTCCGCAGAAAAATTTTTTCATACAAAATGGTTTTTTAATTCGAAATTCGTTAATTCGTTATTCGAAATTTATTTTTGTCCGTGCACGAAAATTTGTTCGTGTAATTCGAAAAAATTTGATTTTTGCGAAAATAAATCATAATATTTCGTAAATCTGAATCTAAAAGTCAGCCGTGGCGGTAAAACGCCGAAAAATGTATTTTTACGTGGTTATACATCGTCCTAATTAGTATTATTATTTTGTAAATCTGAATCGATTTACACTGGAATGTCGTATTTTTTCAAATTTATTTCGAATATCCGAGTTTAAAGGGCCGAGAAAATACATTTTACGCGGATATATGTCGTAGTTTTACGAGTTTACGCCAAATATCTGCGTTTAAAGGGTCGGCCGCGACGAAACTCGGCCGCGTAATTTCGATTTACGCGTAAATATATCGTATTTTTACTAACTTTACTTTGAATATCCGCGTTGAAAAAATACGGCGCGACGGAAATCGGCCGAAAATTTTCGATCCATGCCGAAATATGACATATTTTTACGAATTTACTTCAAATATCTGAACTTAAAAGGCCGGCCGCGACGAAAAACTGACGACAAAATTCGATTTACGCGGAAATATATCATATTTTTACGAATTTATTTTGAATATCTGAATATTGAAGAGCCGGCCGCGACGGAATACGGCCGCGAATTCTCGTTTTACGCGGAAATATATCGTATTTTTACGAATTCAAATTCAGGTATTTGAAATAAAGGGCCCGCTGCGACAGAAAATTACTGCGAAATCTCGATTTACGCGGAAATATATCGTATTTTTACGAATATCTCAATTTAAAGGGTAGGGCGCGACCGAAATCGGCAGCAAAATCTCGATTTATGCGTAAATATATAGCATTTTTACGAATTTATTGCGAATATCTGAATTTACAGGGCCGGCCGCTACGGTAATCGACCGCGAAAATAAAGAAATAATTGGTATTAATACGAATTTACAACTAAAATACCACCCGGATTTGAAGAGGCGGCCGAGAAAATCGATTTTCGGCGTATTTTTTTTTTTTTTTTTTCATAAAATTTCGAATTACGTGGGAATTCGTTAATTCGAAATTTGATTTTTGATGTCCGCTGGATTTCGAATTAACGAGGTTCTACTGTACCTTGTTATGTATGCAATGTTTATATTTTGCGGTGCGCGGTGTGAATCTCGACAAAGCAAATAAGTAATGTGAATCTCTCTTGTAAGGTTTTACAAGGAACCAGAGAAAAAATACTCAATGTACGCTGGAAATGCAATGGTGTTCTTGCATCAGTAGACTGGGATATTATTCCTAAATCCTGTGGTGCCGGCAGTCTAGGTGTTTGCTTCTATGGTCTGTATGGTGGACGTATGTAGTTTGTTATTCCCCACATGATATTATGTATGTGGGTTCCAATTGTGCCATTTTTCTTTTAAATTTCGGTTTTCAAGTAACTGAATAAACAAAATACTTAACTAACTACTAAACATCACGCCGTTTCACCACAGGGGTAGGCAGACAGGATAGATCACCACAAAACTCTTTCTCGGCAGACACTCCCTGCTTTATTTACATTCATATTATTATTTCATGCATACTCTTCTGCTATTCTCACACTTGACATGACCCGGACTCGTATTTGATTCACTTGTGCCACGCTTTCCTCGGATGTCCCCGACTTCTGCCAGTAACTTCTACATCATGATACTCTCATTATATGCCTTCCTTTGTTCATCTTCCCTACATGCCCAAACCATAAGAAGTAAAACTATGTGAGAACCTTGTATTAGGGTTTTACTGTACCTACTTTTGTTTTAGTGCGTATAAGCGATAAGTGTCAAAGGCAAGAAAGTTCTTATGTAAAGTGTATCTCTCGAATAGTAAATTTTTGAAAATTTTGGACAATATTTCACAAGTTCACCTTAATCACACATTTAGTACGACAGTAAAAAAAAACAATGATTCCTAATTAATTAATCATTGGTATGATGTATAATTTTGAGACACACATAAACATTTACCCGCTTAGATGTAAACTGGTGTAAATATTATGCAGCGCGTAACAGCGCGTAAGCGTTCAGTGCAAAAGCATCACTTATTACCACGGCGTTTGTATGGTTAAAATGGCCTTAAACAAGTCTTAAAGGCTGCTTTACTATACCAAAGTTGAATCGGCGTGTAAGAATCTAATTACTAACTAAGACGGATTATGTATTATATTCCGAAAATTAACCATTTTCAATTCGATTCAATTCAAATTCGGTGTATCGAAAACAACAGAATTGAATTTAGAGTCGATTTAAAAATTTTTTTTACAATGTAGATTTTTAAAGATTTAAAATAACTGCTTTAAGGGTTACCTTTTGATTGTTTTTGTATTAAAACTACAGAATATATTTTAATCCTTAAGTTAAGAATTCATTTTAGTTTTATATATGGTATGAGCTGAAGATAACTGATTAGAAGATTAAAATAAAATGTTATTTTTAAATCTACTGAACTTTTTTCTGCACTTATATCTTTTACCTTTATTTTCGGCAACAGTAATTTTTTTAAAAATTAATTTAATTTTGGGTATTATGCATTACTAGTGACCTAAAAATTTCGATTTTTCCATGCTAATTTTCGTATTTTTCACGCGATAACAAAAGAAATATGTTACAATAATGGCCTCGTTAAATTAATGATACTACGAAATATAATTGATAAGTTTTATTCCTTAGAACACACATCACTGGTAACAAAAAAAAACGACCACCCTCGAATTCCGTAATTATTTCATTGTTGTTATTGATCCGTTATTTAGAGAGAGAAGAGAGAGAAAATGGGCTTGCAAGCCTATTTATAAACTAATTCATTTGAATGTATTGGTACATAATCACAATTATTGCCCTTAGGGGAGACATCTGTCGGATATTTCAATTACTCAATACAGATACAGGTGGCATTTTCGTTGGTTTGATTCTTGGCTAAAGTCGGAACATGCTGCCACGGCACGGAAGAATTTATTTTTTTTACACATAAACAAAAAAATAATTTTTTTTAAAATAACCATAATATAAACAAAAATAATTTGAAAAATAAACATAATATAAATATGGACAAATTAATTTGAAAAACAATCATGAGATGAATATGAACAAAAAGTTCTAAAATAAGAGAATCATAATATGAACAAGTTAATTCGATGTTCCTAGGTCATCCTTCAGGTAGGTTGCTAATTCTTCTCCTTTTTATGACTGCTAGCAAAAATTTGATGGTCCAAGGTCATCCTTCAGGTGGTTTGTTGATTTTTCTCTTGTTTATGACTGCAGGAACTTATTTATTCAGTCCAGGGGGTACATCGGGCGTCCCTGTAGCAATGCTTGAATCCCTTTCCATGGGTAATAAACATATTTTGCTGATAGGTCTCTTAAATGTTCCTTGTGCGGTTTTGAGGGTAACCACCCGCACTTTCCCGTCAGCTCCAGGGTGAGTAGCTAGGATCCTGGCTAGTTTCCACATATTAGGCGGCAGGTTGTCCTCCTTTAGTATGACCATGTCGTCCCTTTCAACAGTCCTGAGGCCCTTGTCTTCCTTCCATTTGGTACGTCTTTGTAATTCTGCAAGATATTCCAGTTTCCACCTGCACCAAAATGTTTGAATCAGTGCATTTAATTTTTGATATTGATTCAATGGATTATATTGTATCTCCCGAACATCCTTCTCAGAGATAGAAGCTATCCCTCCGCCAATCAGGAAATGATTTGGATTCAGGTCAGTCGGATCGTTGGACAGAGGAGTGAGCGGACGTGAATTTAAACAGCATTCTACCTGACACTATAAAGTATATAATTGTTCAAAGGTTAAACATGAATTATCGGTTATTCTTTTTAAATGATATTTGGCGGATTTCACTGCTGCTTCCCAGAGTCCAGCGAAATTCGGTGACCGTGGTGGAATAAATCCCCACAGTATTGACAAATCAGCTAAATATTTTTGAATCTTGTCATCAGATTTCTTTAACTTATCATACAATTCTCTCAGTTGATTATATGCTCCCTTAAAATTGGTCGCATTATCTGAATATATTTTAAAGGGTTTGCCCCTCCGCGCAATGAAACGTTTTAAACAATTTAAAAAGTTGTCAGTGGTGAGGTCCGTTACCAGTTCCAAATGCACAGCTTTCGTTGAGAAACAAACAAAAATGCATAAATAAGATTTCACCAATGGAGCCTTCCTGGTGATACCGCTTTTCATCATGATAGGACCTGCGTAATCAATCCCGGTAACCTCGAACGGCCTGCTAGGTGTTATTCTGTTTTCCGGCAAGTCACCCATGATAACTTGACTGGTTACTGGATTTTTTCTGAAACATACTATACATTTATGTAATATTTGCTTAACAGTGGTTTTTCCGGCAATCGGCCAGAACTGTAATCTCACTAGAGATAACAAAGTTTGTGTCCCTGCATGTAAATATACATAATGAAGATGTCGAATAATTAATTCTGTTAACTTATTATTTTTTGGTAAAATTATTGGGTGTCGTTGCTGGTATGATAAATGTTTCGCCTTTGTTAGCCTGCCCCCGACACAAATTAATCCATTATTTATAAATGGATTAACCTCTCAGACATAGAATTTTATTTATTATGTGTCCCTTTGAGAACTGTCAGAACGTGATAATTTTTGTGTTATTTACGAGTTTTACTAAAAGCTTCATAACTCATGTTTTGGGAAACGTAGCCTCATTCTAAAAAATGTTTTGGAAAGATTATGAAATCCACTATCGCATTGTGTTGTTATACGTAAATATTTGCGTTTCTAAATATACATTTTATGAAAACGTAAAAAATATGTAAAAATCGCTTACCATTATTTCAAAGCCTTGAAAAATGTACTTTTTTCTGAGTAGCATAAAGAAATAACATTTTATATATTGAAGAAATATATTTAAAAACTATTAGTCACCTCAAAATATTAACCGTCCAAACTAAAATATTTTTAATAAATTATTTAGAAACGCAATAAATTATTAACGAAGATCTTGACAGTTTCAATCGGCTTAGATAATGCACCTCTACGTTCCATAGATATTCTTGAATACAGACGCGTAGCGTTATTCATTATCGATACTCTGTTTTTTAAATCATGGCAATCCGTATACTAGTGATGGAAATAAATCGATTTTTGTAAAATCTCGCGCGTTTACGTGAAAAGACGTTCTAATGTCTTGACCGCTATTATCATATTTACGTCTTTTGACGTTCTAATGTTCTGAGTGGTTAAGCGACAAAATAACGCTACGTTTATCCAGTGAACATTTATTACTCAAAGCCCTGAACTCATCCTTAAAATGGTAGCGTTGAATTATTGCTATTAGACGATGCAATGTATTGTCCAGCTCCGGCACGCTTAACCTCCCGGTTAATTTACAGTTTTTTGTGTTACAATTATTAAAGAAACGCAATATATATGCAGTTACTCTCTTTAGCTTGTTGAGAGAGGAAAATTTTGAAAAGATGTCCCACTCCGTGACATTAGTAGACACGCATACCGCCTTGGTTTTTATCTCTGGAGGATTTATACAGGAATTTTCTGGCTTCGGCCAGCGATCGGCCTCTCTTATTAGCCAATCTGGACCCTTCCACCAAATATCTGCTTGTAATAGTTTGTAAAACTCTTGATAAAATTTCAGCGGCGTTTTCCTGCGATGAAACATGTCGCCAATGGGCGGGATCGCCGACCTCTTGTATCTCGGCAACCCTGTTGGCCACAAAGGTATTCCATCTAGCTGGCTGTCCTCTTATCCAGCATAGTGCGATGGTAGAGTCACACCAGTAGTATGTATCCACCTCAACCATGTTGAGCGCTTCTTTGATGTTTTTTAATAATTTCGTTAACAGCACCGCACCACAAAGTTCCAATTTTGGCAGGGATATGCTTTTTAATGGCGCTATCCTGGACCTGGAAGATATTAACTGAGAGTGCATCTTACCCTCGGCGTCCCTGGATACTAGATATGCACAGGCTCCGTAGGCCTTTTCCGATGCGTCGCAAAAACCATGGATTTGTAGGCCGTTTTGACCCCACAAGATTCTTCTCTTTATTTTCAACAGGTTTATTTGAGATAAATTTTTCATGTAATTTTCCCAATCTTTTAATATTCCCTCGGGTATTTCTTCGTCCCAGGAAGTCTTAGATATCCATAATCTCTGCATAATTAGTTTTGCTACAACCGTTACTGGTCCTAGCAGTCCTAAAGGATCGAACGTTGAGGCGATACTTGACAATATCCGCCGTTTGCTTTGTACGGTACATACTGGTTTTTTCACTACATATGAAAAGTAATCAAACTCACTGTTCCAGATTAATCCTAGTATTTTTTCTTCTTGGAGTTCTTTAGATATCAATCCTTGCATATCTTGACCTGGTTCGGAAGATAATTCTGCCGCGTTCGATCTCCATTTTCTTAGATTCATCCCTGCAGATTTTAGTAAACTGATTACCTGTTGTTTTAGAAGGTGGCACGATTCAACGTCATTTCCTCCCGTTAATAGGTCGTCCATGTAAAAGTCGTTTTCAATGACATTGCTTGCTATAGGAAATGAAAGTCTATTTTCAATACCTATTTGCTTCAGGCATCTTGTCGCCAGGAAAGATGACGGTCCTAATCCATAAGTCACTGTCCTTAGCTTGTAATGCTTCAAATCCTCATCCTGTGAAAAGCGCCAAACAATTTTCTGTAGATTGCGGTCGCTTTCCTGCACGTTTATCTGACGGTACATTTTCTCTATGTCCGCAGTTATGACTACAGGATGTTTTCTGAAATGTAAAATTTGAATATTTAAATCCTTTTGTATGTTAGGTCCGACCATCAGAGCATCATTAAGGGAAATACCAGAAGATGTTTTTGCCGATCCATCGAACACCACGCGAACTTTAGTGGTGGTGCTTGACTCCTTCATCACCGCATGATGTGGTAAAAAATATGATCTCGCATCGCATTCGGATTTTCGGCACTCTTCCATATGACCCAATTGTAAATATTCTCTCATAAACATGCTATATTGACATTTCAATTCTTTATTGGTGGAAAATTTTCTTTCCAATGTATGAAACCTTTTTTCAGCCATTGACAAAGAACTCCCTAGTTGGTCTATACAAGGGCGGGTTGGTAAGGCTACCGTAAATCGGCCCTCCGTGTCTCTACTATGACACTCTGTAAAGTTGACTTCGCAAGCCTTTTCTTCAAAATTCTGAGGTTCCATGGCATCCACCTCTTCTAGTTTCCAGAATCTTTCCATCTGGTTACCTATTTTATTAATGGCTAGATTACAATTAATTGATACTGGCCTTGTTTTAGTGATGATGTCGATCGCTCCGGAAACAATCCAACCGAGTTCAGTCCTTTGAATAGTTGGCCCGCCCTCCGTTAAGCGTATTCGATCATTATTCATTATTTCCCAAAAAATTTCCGCACCCAACAGGATGTCAATTGGAGACGTGACATTGAAATCCTTATCCGCTAGTTGCAAGCCAGATGGGATCTTCAACTCTTGTTTCTTGAAGGTCATTTGGGGTAGGTCGGTTGTTATAGCCTGCAATACTAAACAAGAAATTTTCTTATTATAATCACTATTCACTGCTAACATGTCAATTGTAACTCTTCGATTGATATGTGTGATGCGATTTTGTATTCCAGACACCGGCGTATTTATTTTTTCTGTTTTTAATTCTAATTTTTTTGCAAAACTCTCTCTTATGAAATTCGATTGGGCGCCTGAATCCAATAATACCCTCGCTTTGTGTAAACGGTTGTCGCTACCTACGATATTCACGATCGCTGTAGATAATAAAATTATCTTTTCATTTTTATTTAACACCGTATGACTTGCCACTGATGTCGAGCTGTGTGCCTCTTCATTTGTGTTTTCACTATTTAATTCATTAACATGTATCAAAGTATTATGTTGATCACTTGCACAGATTTTACATTTGAATTTATTTTTGCAATCTTGTGTAAAATGTCCTACCCTCAAACATTTGAAACAGGCTCGGGCCTTTCTTAAAAATTCTAATCTTCCCTGGATATTTAATTTGAGAAATTTTTTACAATAATACACTGGATGATTTTCTTTACATAGGATGCATCCGTGTTTGTTTGCTATCAATGAGACAGACAAATCTTTCTTGCGATCATCACGTGTTGTAACATTCTTGTAGGTAGGCCTTTTTTCTTGCAAATTTGCGAACTCCAGTACCTCAACACGTTTGGTTAGACATGTAATAAATTCTTTCAACGTTGGGAGTGCACCATCTATTGGCTGCTCTTCCCAAAATCTACGAGTTGATCCATCCAATTTATTAGATATTAAATATATCATAATCGCGTCCCAGGAATCAACATGTAATCCTAGATTTTTTAACGCTTCTAAATTTATATTAGCCTGATCAATAATATGCCTTAACGCGACTGGACATTCTTGTTTCATATCTTTTAACTGAAATAAAGATGCAACATGCCTATGAACTATTATTTTTTTATTCGCGTACCGTTCCTGCAGTATCTGCCACGCAGATTCGTAATTGTCGTGCGATATGGTCAAGGAGGCAATCAATTTAGCTGCGTCTTTTTTAAGGCACGATTGTAAATAAAAGAATTTTTGAGAATTGTTTAACGTATTATTATCATGAACTAATGCTTTAAAGGTCTCAGCGAATTTAGCATAGTCAGTAATTTCACCATGAAATTCAATAAGTTTCAAAGTTGGTAATTTAATTTCACATTTTTCATGATTTACTGAATTCAATAAACCTTTTGCTAATGCAAGTACAGAGAAATATTGATTTTCAAAGGATTCACGTTGACTTACGTTTTCTGCCTCGTCATCCGAAAGTTCTTCGATTTGAGATTGAATTTTTTCAAAGTCATCTAAAAATTGTTCGACCTTTTGATAACGTAATTCTAGTTCCGTTTTATCGAGTGTCTTTAAAATTTCATTAAACCTTGTCAATTTCGCTTTCAAAACTCCACGCTTGTTGATTAACGGCTTTAACTTTTCCATCTTTAATGGTAAATAATTTAACTTTTAACCTCAAACAACTGACAGTTTACGAATGAAAACACGGCGGTGTTAGTAAAAATGCTTGCCAGTGCCAGGGCTGACAACTTTTTAAATCAGAAATTCGCTGAAATTATTTTGTAGCGAAATTTTACCCGGTAAATTTGAACATTCGCGTGAATTATTTTTAATTAAATAAATCCAATGACAAAACTCTTACAATTGAGATGCTCATTTAACAATAATCGTATCAATTTGCAATGTAGGTAGCTATTAAAATTTTATACAACTGAAAAATCAGAAACAACAATAATTTTTTTTTTCAATCTTTGTTGCATATTTAAATATTTCATTTGGGATAATTTGAAATAGGAAGGATTCGGGATTCGGTCACAGTTTTGATAGGATGGCATTGGGATACTTATCTGATGATGATCTGCATCTTCTTGGTTTTTCGCTGGTTCATATTTCGGCTCTTTCTGGTGCACGATGCGGCTCGATTGGACCATATGTTACAATATTGGCCTCGTTAAATTAATGATACTACGAAATATAATTGATAAGTTTTATTCCTTAGAACACACATCACTGGTAACAAAAAAAAACGACCACCCTCGAATTCCGTAATTATTTCATTGTTGTTATTGATCCGTTATTTAGAGAGAGAAGAGAAAGAAAATGGGCTTGCAAGCCTATTTATAAACTAATTCATTTGAATGTATTGGTACATAATCACAATTATTGCCCTTAGGGGAGACATCTGTCGGATATTTCAATTACTCAATACAGATACAGGTGGCATTTTCGTTGGTTTGATTCTTGGCTAAAGTCGGAACAAAATATGTATTCTAAATATTTCTTTATATATTATTATAGATATTTTCATTGAGTCTACACTCCTTGCAAAATCGGTGTGTGTAAAATATTTTTCCCATGCAGGAAGTAGGAAGGGGCGTGTGGCGGCTGTCGATGTCGCCCGAATCCCTCCGACTGCAAACAAACTCAACGAACAGCCGCGCCACTGCTCGGAGCATTTGTTACCGGGTTCCCGCACACTAAACTTCAAGTGCTCCTTGAGTTTTTTAACATTATAAAGCTATTTATTTTTTGGAATAACTTTATTGAGTAAAACCTCAAATTGTAATATTTAAATATTGTAGACAATATTAGTGATTCCAAACGAAAATCTGAAACAGAAAAATCAGAAAAGGAAACGGTCACATCTGGGACTCCGTTTCCTTTTCTGATTTTTCTGTTTCAGATTTTCGTTTAGAAATCACTAATATTGTCTTCAATATTTAAATTATAAAGCTAATTTACACAACCAAATACACTACGAATTTACCAATGAAAGGTTACCATTGCTTTCTCTATATTTTCCGGTACATCTTGTACAATATCTCAGCAAGCATGTCGGGATTTAGAAGTTATTGCCGGAGACCTGTGTTCGGCAAGGGCTTGTAACCGAATTAAGCCCATAGTATCACAGCAGACAATCAACTGATGTTTGTGCCCTATACTTTGAACGCTAGCCTTGTCATACCTCAATGGAAATGTTTAGGTCATGCACGACAAACAGAAATATATATCAAAATCATAGTATCTAGCACATATCTGTAATATATTCAGGTTTTAAAAAACTACATAATACCCTCCAATGTATTATAAAACTTATTATTTACTAAAATTATATATTTTTTTGATTATTTTGAATGTAGATTTTTTATTTAGTGGGACAAATATGGCTGTTTTTTTAGTAATACATATTTTATAATATTATAATGTGACATCTCTAAAAAGCTTTATAAATATTGACCAATAGTGGAAACTAAACCTTTGGATCTTTTATAGATACATATTACTTTTCACAAGTGGAAATTGTGAAAGGTAATATGTATTACCTTTCAAAAGTGGAAATAATTTCTCTTTCTTCTACTTTTATTGAAAAGGCAGGGTAGAGCCCATATAATTGGCACTGTAGCGGCATGAATAAATTCAAATTCAAAAAAATATTTACTGCACAAAAATACAGAGTACAAAGGGTTTAAGGATTTTTTTTTTTTTTTTTTAATAGTGAATACCTCACAAGAGTCCCAACTGCTCCCGTCTGGAGCCAGTGAGACTATGGCATCCCCAATTGGGGGATGTTGTGAGGCTGAAGGTAAGTGGGGAAGGGAAAGAGGAAGGTGGGGAAGTACCTGGCTATTCAGATCTAGTCACTAAACATGGCTAAAGCCATTTGGAGCAATGTTTCAATTCTGAATGGTGGTCTTACACCAGGGCGATACTGGTAGTATCTTCCACTCTGGAACGTGCCGCAAATATACTATATATTATTTTAATTAATTAATTGTGAAATAACACAAATTAATCAAATAAAATTTATTTGCGCACGCCGGGTTTGAACCCGCGACCTTCGGAATGGCAGTCCAATGCGTTACCACTGGACTATGCCGGCCGTACAAAGGGTTTAAGGATAAAGGGAGTACAAAGCTTATAGGTTACATCCTATTTCTTCAGCTGACCCAACAAATACACATTATATTACATAACCCAACAATTACATGTTAATTAATTACAAAAATAAAAAGTTTTGTTTTTACCAGAAGGTCCAATCGTCATTACACAGCATATGTATAACCTTCACCATTGTACGTGACAGATTGTCGCGCGCACACAGTCTGTAAAAACGGGTTAGTTACACACAACCTTATAAAGATGTAAAATATTAAATCTCGCCCTGTCGAGGGTGGCTGATAATGTGCGATTTTGTGCAAATGCTCAATATGAAGGCTCGCTTTGAAAAAAGCTGTTAAATATCTACAGATATTATGGTAGGGGTCCGCTGCATCCGTTTGTAATTCCCGCCGGGGAAGCTAGATCCAGTAGGCAATAAAATTCTCCGAAGTGGGCAAGAACGGCAGCAGCAGGCAGTAGGTGACAAGTTTTGGCAAGTCAGTAGCTGGCGAGATCTGATGAGAACTCATAGAGACTTGTTAATTTAGTGGCCCGACCGCGGCATCATTTGGTAGCTCGTTTGTAGGCCCTTATTGGTTGAATGTCTTTTACTGTCGTAGTGTTCGGACTTGCCGTAGTCGCTTATGTACCTACTGCCTGCTGGCCATTGTTTATTGTTAATATTTTCTTACAAAAATCTTTTCAGGAAAGAGTCAAAGTCAATACTTTACAATGTATACATCCTTACAGCTAGGTACATAAAATACATACATAAGCGGTGGTCTGCGGATGTTGACAAGCCCAAGTAGTTTATTATGTTGGTTGGCAGGAGATGAATTAACTAAGATTTAATAATACGAGGCTCCCTTTACAATCATATGTTAAATTTACATCTTGCACAAGGTTTTGAGTTATTTTCAAGTATATTTACATATTCGTCCAACTCACGACAGTTAAAGCTCAGGAAGGTTGTTCGGAAGTTTCATTTGTGTAAGTGCTCATAGCGACCGACACTCTGTTAAGTTTATTTGCGGGCTTCCCGTCGACAACGTGTTACTGATTTTCTCTATGGTTATCGCTGATTTTGACAGCTGATTTGTCACTTCGTAAAATGCCGACTGTTAGAAGCATACCATTATCACGAAATGTGTTTCTTTTCCTGGATTTTATTGAAACGGGCATTTAACCACTCAAGCGATAGCTACCCAAATTTGGGTAGGTGTTTTTTAATGAATCATAAGATTTATTTGAATTTTTTTATAAAACCCAAAAAAATCCACCTATGAAATAATAAAGTTTTATTACTATAATACATCTATTTTCAATTTTCGAATTGGACTATGAATGATTTTTAAGGTTTTTTTTGTTTCATTTTTCAGCTTCATTGTACATCGTTACAACATAAAGAATTATTCTAAACCTTTCCCGAACTGCCCAATTACAAAACAACCATTGTTCCACACACGACAAGCGTGTGTGGAATGCGTGCGGAAAGCGTGCATGACATGCGTTGAGGAATCGTGCCCATGCAAGGTACGTAGCACTGCAATTGTATTGTCGACAGGGCCGGCCCTGAAACGAAACAGCGCCTGCGCTGCGTGTAAAATTTTGACATCCCTTGTCAAAACCTAGGTTGGTGATCACTGTTATCAATAATATTGAGATAATTTGATTATTTGTGTAGTCATTTTAGAGAAAAATAATCTCAAGGACGATGTGTTAGGACTGTTAGGTGTTAGGTATTATCAGTGGCTTGGCGCTTTGACAATTCGGCCCCGGAACAGACTGCTCTAATTGCGCCCGCACAGGACTGGCCCTAAGTGTGAACCTTGTACAGGGTGCGGCACAGAGGACGAACGGTTTTAAAAAAATCATAAAATAGTTAATTTTTACTCAAAAACAAATTTATTTATTTATTTTTATTTATTTATTTATTTATTTTTATTTAAGTACATAAAACAGGCATGGTGCCCAAAAATTTATATACATGGATGTTTAAATACATAATAATAACAAAATGATAATAACAACAATAGTAACAAAAGGAAAATGTAAGTAATATTAATATTAATCTATTATAATAATATGTAAGCTAAATATGCAAGTAAATAACAAATAAGAATGGGTAAAAGGTAAATACAAATATGTTCATAAACGATTTGTTATTGTCACACCTGTACTGGTGAGACACTGATTAGGTAGGTACAATGTTGCTTCTCTTTAAATAAAGGGCTTCATCACAATATCAGCTTAATATGATTAAAGGTAATGCATTTTTTTTGAAGTGTTTAAATTGGTCATTAAAAATGTCTATTTCATTATTAGAGCCATGTATAATGTTATAATTTCTTAATGTTCGCGGTACAGGGGAAAAATATCCTGTATTTGTGTGGTAGGCTATAGAAAATGTCTTTCATCCTCCTTGTTGATTTTCTTGATGGTATATTGATGTCAATTTGGGATAAAATGTTTGGTGTATCAACTGATGCATGTATAATTTTGTGTAGGAGCAGTACGTCAGAAAGTTTACGTCTGACCGTCAGTGAGTGTAGTTTATAGTGCAAAATTCGGTCATTATATGTTCCAAATTGACCAGATAAACCTTCACGATAAGCGATTACACGGGTTAGTTTCCTTTGTATGGATTCAATCCTATAATTATGAATCTCATAATTGGGAGACCAAATTGTTGATGCGTATTCGAGAATACTTCGCACAATTGATTTATATAATGTTAAAGTTAATTCTGTACTTTTAAAACAATTTGTGATTCTTAGCGTTAATCCTAATACTTGTGATGCACTTTTTGAAATTGTATCTACATGTTTATTGAAGCTAAGTGACGAGTCAAATGTCACGCCTAAGTCTTTGATTGAAGTTGTGTTTTGTAAAGGGATATTGTTAATGTGATATGTGTTTGAGAATTTATTAATGTTCTTTGTGAATGAAATTACGGCACATTTGTTTTCATTAAAATATAAATCATTTAGTGTGCACCATTCATGAAGTGATGATAAGTCTTTTTGCAAATCGGTGCAATCTTCTAATGATGTAATTTTTTTGTACAACTTAAGGTCATCGGCAAACAGGAGATATTTTGATGTTTTTATTCTTAAAATTATGTCGTTGATAAAGATTAAAAACAACAAAGGTCCAAGATGCGAGCCCTGCGGAATTCCCGACGTTACAGTAAAAATATCAGCGGAGTAGCCTCCTACAACCACTTGCAGTTTTCTTTCTGTAATGTAACTTTCGAACCATTTCAAAGTATTTCCATTTATGCCAAACTTTTCCAGCTTCTTGATGAGTAATGATTGATTTAACTGGTCAAATGCTTTGCAAAAATCCGTGTAGATGGCATCTACTTGTAAACTGATCTAAATTGATGGAATCAGGTTCGCGAGTAAATAGCATTTGAGACAGTCAAGTGTGGAAAATCACATCAGGCATGTGGTGGCCGAAATCGTTGATGCAGTGCTGAAGGCGTTCTTGGAAGTTCGCGTAGACTCTCTCCAACATCGCTCTATATCATAGGGGTGAAAGCGGAGATCCATATGCAAAATTCGCCTTACCGAACGATCACTGAGGCGAAGTGCAGCAGCATGTTTCCGGGCAGATCGAGTCGGACTGCGAAGAAAGGCTTGTCGAACGCGTTCAACATTTTCAGGAGTTCGATCTGGTCGCGGAGCTCCTCTTGGTCTTCTGTTGATCAGTTTACCACGCCTGCGAAGTGATTCAACCCAACGAAGGATGGTGTTTCGAGAGGGAACAGCTCTATTCCGATGAATGTTGAAGTGGCGACGAAACTCACGCTGTACGACGGTGACTGACTCATTATTTCGGACGAAACAATCATAGGCGAAAACGCGGTGCTCCACCGTCCACGGCTCCATGACGACAACTGGTAAAACAATGCTAGGAACTAACGAGTCAAGCGGCACCCCCCCACCTCTCTCGTAGACGGAGGGGGAGAGTACTACCCATCTCAAAAACGTCCGTCCTCTCTGCTGCACTCTGTATATTTGTTTTGCCTTCGGATATTTATTACCTCTACTTGTCATTTAAAGACAAATAAAAATGTCCCTTTATCAGGTATTAAGAATTGAGAATTTCACCGCCAAAAGTATTATCATGATTTATTTTTGGGGTATTATGCCACCTCCTTCTACATTTTGGCCAGCGTTACAATGTTCATCGTCATGGCAAACGTGTAATTGAAGATTATGGTGAAGTTTGTGCTTATGTATGTAGTTTCGATACCGTGTTGCGCGCTCCAATCGTCTTCGGAATAGAATTTCAGCATAATTAGTTAATTTGAAATAGTTTTCGTCGTTTAGTTTTGGTGTAGCCATCATGTACTGGATACCAAGAATTATAATAATAATTATACCGGATACCCCTGTCGTCTTTATTAATATTAATGGGATTTTGTAAATTTCAATTGCCTCTGTAATTAGGCGCGCTCAATGCGTTTTGGGTCTTCCCAGCACTTCAGGAATAAATCCAAAGCACAAATCCAGTCCGAAATGTAAGCTTAAGTAGGAGGTAGAGCAATGTGGTATTAAATCCCAGAAATAAATCACAATAAGTATGGTATTGTGTGCTTGTTGTCTTTATTGTATTAGGGCGATATTGATTGAATCTACCACTGTTATCAGATAAAGAACTTCTATTTTATTGTGTTTGTTTTGTAAGAGCCTATTATATATATTGTTTTATTTTATATTGATAATAAAAGTTCTTTTGAAATTTATCTTTTCTTATTAGTTTCTATGTACCTATTTTTTTATAAAAATAGATTATCTGTCAGTCGCTTCATCGCACTGAAGCATTGATTTTGGAAGGCGAAACAATTGTCACACATATAAAAAAATATTATTAAGACTTTGTATGTAGGTAAGTCTGTTTATAGAGAAAAAAATAAGGATAAGAAAAGTATATCTTTAAAAAAATGTGCACTTTTGGTAATCTTATTGTTACAAATCTGATATTTTATATAATATTGTACATGATATTTTCTTCAATTGAAATATTTGATTATGAATTCAAATATGATATATTTATATTTTATTGCTTTATTAATATTAACCCCACGGGCTTCTCGACAAAATAAGATCATGTCATCAAATATTTCCACTTGACATTCAATTTCAAATAGATTTTCTGTTTTTTAATGTATTGAAAAATAAAATATTGGTTTTTAAAGCAGATGAGAGCATTTCAGATTTTGGTAAGTATTAAAATTGTGAACGGAAACATAGATAAAGTTTTTAAAGTCGCTTATCGATGGTTTTTATTGTTCAAATTATAATTACTACTTTACATGAATTTAAAAAAAAAACATAGACGAAGGTATTTATAAAAGTTATTGTCACTTTTTTTTCTTTTTTTTTTAAATATTTATTATAAAATATTTGACAAATATTTTCTAAGGCGATGCACCACGTTATGTAACATTTGGAATCGGGCTGCTAACAATAACACTCCTTGTGTAGATGGCGAGAAGGTTTAAATTCCTGGTTAACACCGGCTGCCGGTTTTGATTTATGCAAGAAAAAGTATATTTTATTTTATTTTGCAAAGTTCAGGCACATATATTTAAATATTTTACAATAATTTTCTAAAGAACTTAATTTGCCAAATTATACAATAAAACCAATACCGAAAGGGGTTTAGTAAATTAGAGATATTGAACTTTGAAACACTTTTTATATGCAATCAAATTTTCTTCTAAGCGGTCAAATTTTCAAACCAAAAACACATGATTTTGCATTATTTTGTAGTGCATCGCCTTAAATTTTAATGCTAACTGTTTCATAGTATTATTTAAAAAAATTCACTGTCTATGGTAAACTTTTGTATGCAAACTGAAAGGGTTGTGTTCTCTCTTTCTAACAATGTTTTAATCACAAATCTCACCATGATACAAAACGGGATAGCATGATTTTTGGGAGACTGGCTGGGAGAAATATCTCCTGGGATTAAATTAGTGAATAGTGTCCTATTTTTTTTTTTATATCTTAAGTGGTGTTTATTTTTGATAATTAATTATATATTTTTATGCTTGTAATGTTTTCGTCAGCATGAGAATTTCTATTAGATTTTGTATGACATTGTTAAGGATTTTTATAATTGAATTATTTTTTTAAAACAAAAACAATAATGTAGTTTTATTTTAAAGGCAGTCTTGTACTTTTATAAAGTGTAGAAAACCGCATGTTAAAATGAAATAATATAATATATTGTGTAATCACGCATTTTTATTTATATATTCCCTAACCTAAACTAATAATTGGTTTATTATTTATTTATTTATTCATGTTCTCACAACAATATATTACTGAGAAGATTACAAATTTGAGGTACATGTAAGTATAAAAGTCATGGTGGCAGTTATACTATTTTGTGACGTGTATCAAAAGATAGTTGTTGAACTGTCTGTAAGTGACGTTAAAAATGTCCATGGTCAATGCAGAATCGTTAAGCAGTTAAATCGCTCTGTTGAATGGCGAGTTCTGATAGGCAGAAGTCCTTGCTTTTGGAGTGTTAAAAAAAAGTGCATTGGATCTCTGACCGGTCAGTGGTTGAGTGGGCATAGCGCTTGGGTCTCACCCGAGCGTCGCGTGTTCGATTCCTCGGCTGGCTAAGTCCTCCATCACAACACAAGCAACATTTTCGGCTTTCTGTGGTGGTAGTAGGAGATTTTCATTGTTGGGTTATTCGTAACCCGGGAATGTTTGTCTTTCTTTATAAATAAAAAAAAATCTCACACGAATATAATCGTTAGGCACATATAAGTTAGCCTCTTTCAATATAAGTAGATTAAATATAGTTCCAGAGATTAGTGGAAAAAATGTTTGTTTCTAAGGTGTTGAAATTGAGCATTCCCGTTAAGAACAGGAATGGATAGTAGGTATATTCTCACATATAAAGGTAACGCATAAACCTCTTTTGTACTTTTTCTATTTCTAGGATATGGTTTGGCTCAGAAGGGGTCCAGATAATGGAGCTATATTCCAGGATACTGCGAACAAGGGCTTTATGTGATTTGGCAATGATGATTTTCCGGATGTTAAAAGGCTGAAGAAAGTGAAGGGATCGAGATGGGGAATAGGAAATTGGGAAGAGTGTGAATTAGATCTGGTAGATAGATAGCTAAAGATAACTAAAGCCATTTTTAATCTAAATTGAGGTTTTCTCTAAGGTAAAATTGAGAGAAATTTCTACTCCGTAACATGGTGCAAAGCAAATGTACCTATCGTACCCACGAAATAAAAAAATTCTAGTTTGGTAAGTTGAAGGTGATTAGACTCAATAAATCAGGGCTGTCTATCACTAATAATTTTAAAAGTTACTGCTTTCGACTCGCAATGAGCCTCTTACGTGTATTTTTAATTGGCTTTATAAAAAAAATTCTTCTGAGATTATGGAAATGCAACAATTGAAATAAAATACACGTTTTTTTACTAATGAGTATCAAATATATCAGTTGCTCAAAGAGAATGGAAGAATAACTGCTGGAATTTCGAGGGAGACGTGGTACGATCAGGCGAATCAAAAAATATTTAGTCATCTCAAGAATCTTAGAGATTTACGAGATGAACTGGCAGTGTTTCCTAAGACAGTCGTTGTTGAGCGTGGGGGTCCGTCTTCTGTGCCCACACCTGTGACGAAATATATGATGTTACTTAGTTAGAAAGTTGAAACATTTATGCCAATAATTAAAAAAAATCTAAATACTGTAGGTATTGAAGGTTGACGTGGTAGCTAGGTAGCTAGTAGTAAGAAGCATTATTTTAGCCCTATGATACTTATGAAAACTAGTGATAGTCTTCGTATCGGAAAGTACCTATCTGCTAAAGACTAAATAAAATACCTAAGAGAGGACTTGGCATACCAACAAAACATTCTGTCCAAAAATGCAGAATAATAATAATAAGAATTTATTCCAATATAATGCTAGTTCAAAAATGGCTGCCAAAATGGCGGCAACGCCAGACCGTTTCCATGGTTATTATTCAGTGGTTTGTTCTATATTCAATGCTGTCTGCTGATCAAATCAACTGTTCTAAAAGTTCTTTGGGGATTAGGTGAGGAGACACAATGAAAGAGGTTGTTGAAGGTCACAGTGTTTTTAGTGTTGAGCCAGAATGCAGCATGGGAGATGACTTCGGGACCAAATGGCGATGACAACGGATGCATGAGGTGAAGTGGTCTAGGCCGTAGTTGGCGACGGTGCGCTGAGACCGGACTTGTGGATGTGTCAGGAACTGGTGAAGACCATGGGTCTTCCAGGTGCTCCAGTGCTGAACAAGGTAGCCGAAGATACGATGGACTTGTCGGCGGTTGAACGGGAGTTGCAGGCCGGCGAGGATGTCGCGGGCCGATGCGCGGACCGGCGAGGATGCCGTGGGGTCTAGGCGCGTGGATGTAGCGCTGGCAAGGGATGCTGAGGCCAGATCACTATGATGATCCCATAGGAGTGCATGGTTGAACCGTGCAGAGCCGGGTGTATGTATCGGAGCGTCCGGTGAGCGGGGGGCGCGCAGGTTGTCACTTGTGGTAAATTGTTGGCTGACTAAAGACTGACTCGCTGCTTTGGGCCTATTTATATAGCCAAGCCGACGGCGGCAGTAGCTACGCGAGACCGCTGGTAAACTGTCGATCTCGCTGGACCTAGACGTTACGGTGACGCTGGAATTATGCCTAGGCAATTGCCTAGAACCTTCTGGCGGATGCGCGTAATGTACATAGTCAAACTCGCAATTATATTGACATAGGTAGTTGGCTCGGACGTCGCAAGTAGGTGCTCGTAGACAGCAGGTAGCCGGTATTATTTACGTTACGCAATTAATTGTGCCTTTCAAAATGTCTCGAAAGTTCGCGGCCCATGCATTCTATATCGGTCGTCTTTCCGGAACCTTCTAGGAGTGTCGATCGCTACAGTTCTAATTAATTTGCACTTAACTAACTTCCCTCTTCCTTTGCACTCCGAAATCCCAATAGAGATGGGGAAATGAAATCAACCCAACCTGAAATCAGTTGTCACTGGGGATCCAGTTATTTTCAAAACCGGTTACTAAAAAAAAAAAAAAACATGCTGTGGGGGGATGGCTAGAGAAAAGGCCTGGTTTCTTAAAAAAATAATACCGGACCGTTCCAGTGACAGCAAATGATCCAGTGCCTTGTTCTCCTTGTGCCTCAACCATTCAACATGTTCTTAGCGCTTCAATTTATCTTTCGATCCAAACCATAATACTTCACTGACCATTACACTCATTAAAAAAATGACAAAGCGTCTGTTTGGCGAAGAACTGTTTAATAGCGGTTTTAGGTGGTTAGTGTGTGATTTATAAAGATATCGTTTGTGGGGGTAGCCCGACGACAAACTTAAAACGAAACAAGCGATTTATGCAATCTGCAATTAATTGGTCATATTATTACAAAATAGAAGAAACTTAGCAAATAAAATAGGTACCTATAAAACAACATTAGCTTGAACCGTCAGACGATCCGCATGTAAATCATTCTATATCCACAATTGTAATCTCCCTGTCCGCTATGTAGGTACACGTAGAACACGGTCCAGCAGAGTACCTACCTAGGTCCTGTGAAGTGATCCTGAAATGAAGTGACTTCACGTTCCGAATTCCGCTCACTTTGGAGACCTCCTAATCGGACCCCTCCCAATCCTCCCATTAAATACACATAATGCTTCCCACCAGATCTCATGAATATCCCTGGGTAATTGTGGTATTCAAAACGGGATATTTAACCCCAAACGCCGTTGAAGGGTATGTTTTCCTTACAGTTGTATTTTATGATCTGTGGTTTTCTTCAATTGGTCAGGAATAACACTTCTAGAAACATCCATTATCCATTGTATGTGTCAAATTTTTTTAAAGCTGGTGTATTATTTGAAGTTTTTTTAAGCTGATAAAACTGTTCAATTTAAAGTGGTTCATTGAAGCGGTGGAGTTTAGAATCACATGACGTCATATACCTCAAATCTGCCGGTCTAATGCCGTACATAACGGTTTTTATGACGTCAGATTCCTTACAGAGGTATGTTGGTTATAGCTCCCTTGTAAATATTAATACGATTATTACGATCGGTTTACTAAATGCAAAAATTTCAAAAACCACATTTGTATTTACAGTATTTCGAGGGTTTGATATTTTATTTTTGTTTATTGCAGAAACAAACAGTACATAATTACATAGATGACAATAGTTACAAAGTTATAAAAGTTAGTACAATAATTGGTACCAATGACATGTCGCTGACATATATACATATGAGGTATATTATACATTTTACGGTTAAGTTACATTTTTAAATTAAGTTAATTAGTGTGCTGGGGAAGGAGAGAGGTGTGTGTCGAGTGTTTGTGTGTGTGTACGTGTGCATTTGTGTCTGTGTGTGGTTGTATGTGTTATGTGGGCGAATTCAGTGTGCTAAAAAAGTTTTTCTTAAATAGAGGGAGAGAATCAAAAAATATATCGGTATTTGTGCTTGTTTGAATTGAGTTGAATGTTTGAAGGATGCGAGAAATAGGGGAATTGTTATGGGATCATAGGCAGGGCTGGCCGCATTCCGGCGCAATTGGAGCAGTTAGCTCCGGGCGCCAAATTGCCAAGGCGCCGATAATATCTAACACCCAACAGTCCAAACACACCCCCTTTGATATTATTTTTCATAAAAATAGGGCTACACAAATATACAAATCATCCCATTTGTATATTTTTTACAATGGGCGCCAAATTTTACTCGAGGCCATCAACACTTGTGTATCATTTTGAAGCGTTGTAGATAATTTAGCCTGTGGCGGGTTAGAGGCGTTCGCACCCACTCAAATTAAAATCGGGAGGGTTCTACGGGAATTATTAAAGCCGTGTCCACTGACATTTCAATTATTGTGTGGCCATTGTGGAAGCTTAATTGTTGGGGCCGGACATAACACGCTTTACGCAGCCAAACAAATTCGGATAAAATAATCAAACAAAAAATGTTCACAACATAAATAAATAGAAAATGTAGAAATTAAAATCTACTGGCTGAAGTCCCCGGTGTTGCTCGGGCTTTACGAAATCAAATGTAGACAGATTTTTTTGACGGTCAAGTGTGCAAAATTTCATCAATTATATTATTTATTTATTTTATATTATATAAACAAAACAAAATGAACCTTTGTCTGTCCAACTGGATTTGTATTTGGTACATAATATTCTTACAATGGAATGGTGATGCTGTCAAAACAAATTTTGAGAACATTGTTGATTGCATTC
Source organism: Hesperophylax consimilis (assembly GCF_061612785.1). Classification (NCBI taxonomy): domain Eukaryota; kingdom Metazoa; phylum Arthropoda; class Insecta; order Trichoptera; family Limnephilidae; genus Hesperophylax; species Hesperophylax consimilis. The sequence continues at coordinate 28,257,533 of NC_142856.1, read as the reverse complement.
GAAGTGACAGGATGGTTTCTTTATCCTTGAAAGAATCACAAAGATGTAATTTATTATCAGGGTCAATTTGGATAACATTAGTAATTGCATTCAGAACAGATGAATGGTTTCTTTCGGGACATCACAAGTCTGAGATTCTCTCCAGGGCATTTTGGAGAACATTTAGGTACAATTGTATTGTTAGAATTTCCACATTTATAAATTGTTGGGGCTGTTATAAATTGTTGTTTATAAAACTGTAGATTTGTATAAAAGCAAAACGACACCAAAGTGTCAAGAAACTAGGAGTATAAGCGGAAACTGTTAACCTACACAACATTAAGAGTAGATTTTGCAACGTATATTTTTTGATTTGTGCTTTTGTTTTCGAGTAAATCGAGTCCGAATTTGGAATTTTTTAGGTCAAATATGAAAAAAAATCAATCGCAAGGGGTTAATAACAGGTGTTTAATGTATTTTCAATGCGTCAAAGCATAGATCCGTCTCCAAATGGTTTTTAATCGAATTAATTAATTAATTGCCGAAAAATAAAAAAAATTGAAATGCTTAGATCGACAACTAATGATTTTCAGGGTTCTCTTTGTGGTTAGATTCACCAGCTTGTACCACATATTTCCAGACACCGTGTACAGAATCTATCAATGCATTTGAATTTTTTATGTGAATACCGCGCAAGAGTGCCAACTGCTCCCAACCGTCTTTAGCCAGTGACACTATGGCATCCCCAATTGGGATATGTTATGAGGCTGAAGGTAGAGAGGAGGGGAAGGAGATAGTGAAGATGAAGGTGAGGGAGTACCTGGTTATTCAGATCTCATCACCAAACACGGTTAAAGCCATTTCAAGCAACGTTTCAATTCGAGAGTATGTTTTACTCTGTATCGTGCCGCAAATATCTTATATATTATTTTATGTGAATAAATTTTGAAATAAAAAAAAATCATAATTTTACTTGCGCACGCCGGGATTTGAACCCGCCACCTTCGATTTTCGAATGTCAAATATAGGGTCGATATATCAGAAATTATTAGCAACGGTATCATTAATGCTAAATCACTATTTTGATTAATCTTTATAACGAATTGGTGTACATCATGAATACCAAAAAATATGCTTTAGATAAATTGAAGGTTTTCCTATCGTTTCGCTGGAGTAGAATACAAATAAAAAATAAATTACCCAATGAAAAATATAAATGTAAACTACTAATTTTTTTTCCAATAGAAATGTATGAACGCGTCAAGGAAACAACTTAAAAATACAGTATCATAGCTAAGATTATCTGTGACAGTTTCACTTGATTAACTTTTTTGCTTTCTCATTAAATTATTTACAAAATAAATAAAAAGCAGTTTTGTGCTTGAAATCGAACGTTTCTAGACTCGTGTCAAGCGATTTTAATGCCTATTACCTACAATATAAGGTATACCAAAAATATACACATTTTTGGCTTGTAGTTTCCTCTTAAGCTTATTTTGTCAGGGTTTCTAGCATAGAGCACCTTGACGGACGTAAATATCTCTCTTAGCGAGCATACAACTTTCCACTAACATGGGTGTACAAATTAATACTCGTCTGGAATAAGTCAATCATACTTTAAATCTTTTAAATTGTGGCATAATATTTTGAATAAGTTTATTTTTTCATCCTTTTCTTTTTTAATGTAAATTTTTTTATCTCCTTCTTTCTTCTCTGTTTTTAAAAAAATAACAGTTTGTTACATTTTTATTGCAATTAAATATCATGGTCACCCTACATGTTTACAGAATTTTATTGTAATGAATAGGCTGATAGGTACCATGTAGGTATCCAATTCGCAGAAACGTCAATGTAACAATATTGTTATCTTAATATTTGAATTATTTTTTTTAAATATTTGTACTATTTTGAATCTCTTATAATCTTTGTACTATTTTTTTAATATTTTGTAAAATTATTAACCTCAACACAGGCTTGTCCTAGTGAGGTTAAAAATTCTAACCTTAAAAAAAAGATACAATGTAAAGGTACGATAAATAAATAAATAAATAAAATACTTTTAAAAGCAGCACTTTTAAAACATTTTACTGCATAATATAAACCTAACACACTTCTATTTCACAATTTTCTCATGCAGAGCTTTTAGACCCCAAATCTCGGATGGTCATCAAAACCCCAAAATACAAAATAACAAAACAGAATACAATTTTCGCCATTGAGTAAAAAAAATCAAGTATTTGTATGGTATAATTTTCTGCATGGTTGTATATTTTTCCTTTTTTACGTTGGATGTATCTCTTAATTTTGTCGCATTCCCTTTTGTACTGTGTCTCATTTAGCGCAGTTGTAGAATATTTACGGTTGGGGGAAAAGTTTCTAAATCTCAAAATGTTCCAAGTTTCCCCCTGGCGTGAATCTGTTACGTCCTACCCTGTACCTATGGTGCGAAGCTAGCGGCGGCGGTATGGCGTATGGCGTATTGGGTGGCGCGGGCGGTCCTGCTCCTTGTTTAATTATTGTGTTTAATTATTAACTAGGGACCCGTTACTGGTGGGAACTTATTGTAGGAATAATGTGCGTGGCCCTCGGCTTAAACAACTAACGAGAAAGTAGAAGAGGGATGAAAGGTTAAATATATACTGACATTAAAACCATCAAAAATGTTTTTATTGTAAACTCCATCTTTTTTTAGATACATATACAGGGTGTATCGGCACGTACCCGACAAACTTTAACCAGCTATTCCTTAGCACATTCGGAGTAAAAAATGTTATGGGCACTTTGCTGTACGGTAACATTTTTTTTCAATTAAAAACAAAAAATAAATAAAAAATCCACACTCCGTCACTGTCATTGGAATTGTTTCTCGTGTTAAACAGCTGTTATTAGCAAGTGTGTCAAAAGTGTCCTCGCTCTTTCGTACACATTAAATAATAATAGTTAAAAATGAGACGAATGGTGCCGTGCCATTTCGTTGTGATTGTAAAAGCGCGCCAACGTAGGTACGTACGTACATTATTCAACGAAACTCGAAAAAAATATTGCCAGACGGGTTTTCAAACTCTGACAAAGGATAAAACATTGGTGACATGTGGTGAAAATATGAATAGTAAATTTTTTATTAAAAAAAATGTTACCGGACAGCAAAGTGCCCATAACATTTTTTACTCCAAATGTGCTAAGGAATAGCTGGTTAAAGTTTGTCGGGTACGTGCCGATACAACCTGTATACAGAGGCGGCTCTGGGGACCCAGGCGTGATAGAGTCATTTGAAAAAACGTGTGTGTTATCTATATCAATTTGTAGGCAGGTCCGTCAAGTCCGCGACTCAAACTACATATTATGTAAATATAGTAAATTTGAAATAGTCAGCAGTATTCAAAGATACTGGGTGCGAAGCCAAGAGTATGATGGTTCCATGGTTTATCAATTACATTTTAATTTAGACATCTGATTCTATTGGACAATTAATGATCTTTAAGGTTTTTTTGTTTCATTCTTAAGCTTCATTCTACATCGATAACAATATAAAGAATTATTCAAAACCTTTCCCGAACTGTCCAATTGAAAAACAACTATTGTTCCATACTACAAGCGTGTACAATGAAAAACTGACATGTTTATGTCACCTTCTCTTTAAAACACATAATAATCATCGTGCTGTCTCCCTCACGGCCATGACCCAAGCTTTCTTCAGTACCTATTTTTTACTTAGACATAGTGCCATCTCCTTTATTCTATGGCGCGCATAGGGACAGAAGATGTCAAAAGCCATGGACATTCTTTAAATTGACCCAGCGAATCGTATGTATTTGTGAATGAAATGTTCTATTAGAGTCAATAGATGTCACTGCTCGTCACTCGCCGCCGCCGCTCGCAGCCCTGCTATTTCACGGTACATTTCAAATAAATTAAGAATCAGTAGTTTTGATGCACATAATTTATTATTGTTGTTGTCGTATAGTTTTGGGGGGTCAACCGGCTACTCCCGATCCGGCCCGCCAAACAGCTAGTCCTCCACCAGGACCTGGACAAACTTCACCAAGGAACACTGGCACCCCTGCTAAATCACCAAAACGAACCACTTGGGGTGACCTATGGCAGAGATGTTGGTTATCAAACATTTTTACAATTTTATATAAATAATTACATTTTACATGTTGCATTAACCAGTGAAGTTTCCACATAAAATTCACGTTTTTTATTTATTTTAATGAAAAAACATAAAAACACCCCAATGAAAATAACTGAGATATCTTAGATATCTTAAACGCAACAGGGAGAGAGAGGGTACGTTATTAACAATTTGATTTAAGTTTTTCCAATATGCATTTGGTAAGCTGAACTAAGAACAAATGGAAAATATCGGCGTCTGAAAACATATTATTGTATTTTGTGCATGTCCTTCTGAAAAATTAATGTTGTGTGTATTTAGTTCTCGAGTGTGGGATGTGGAATAGTTGGTTTGACGGTGTGTTTCGAACTGGACAGTAGAAATGAACATTTTCCAGAAGGTAGTCTATGATACGTTTTCTTGTAATGTCTTATATCTGGTACGTATATTCTGTAATTACCGGGGGGCGTGTGTAGTGTATAGGTGTATATGTGTGAATGTGTGTTAATACATAAAGAACAGTTTATAATATTATTGACATGATGCCACTTTTAAATTTGGGCAGTGTTTCCGAACAAATGTCGATGTTAGAATTTAGACAAATATTATTCAATGTATGAAGAGAACGGTTATTTGAGGAATTAGATGCTGTTTGAATCATTAAATACCCAACACTTAACGTGAATTTTGTCACTAGTAAGGAGTGCCATTTGGTATTTGTTATTATTGGCACATTGTTACTGTCCATATTATAAATTTCTTGATTATTTCTATGAATTATTTGGCTTAAGATGTTTTCCAAATGGCTAAAAGATCAACAAATCCCCAGTATCTCTTTCAGCTCCAAAGTGGTCGCCGGATGCGTCCGTTTTTCACGAAAAGAACGAGTTTCTCAGGTAATTAGGTTTTAAAAAATGCCATCTGTATTCATTACACGGACTTATAAATCTCAACCTTTCTCGTACTGTTTGAAGCGTAATTTGCTTCATTTAAGCTTTAAGCCATGCGTATTCCCAGATTTACACATTTGTATCAGTTACATGTTGAATTATATACCACGGAATATCTTATTGTTATTTCGTTTTATTGTTAAATTATACTCTCAGTGCCGCATTATACTCTCGACAATACCAAGTCCGAAAGCTCTGAGCTTTTCACAAAACTAATAGTGGAGGTGTGAACTGAAATATCTCCATTTAAAACAATTTCTTTTCCTCTTCATCATTTTTCAACAAATGTCGGGATGAAATTTTTCAAGAGACTAACATTAGTGTCATTTAAAGATTCACAGGCCTTTGTCATCCTTGATCTAAATCTATCGTGTTCTGATTTTAATGTAACAAGATTTTAGTATGACAGCCTCCCTGGTTGAGGGGTAAGGCTCTCGACTAGCAAGCCGAAGATCGCGGGTTCAAATCTTGGTTTGCTCATTTAAATTTTATTTGATTTATTTCAAAATTTATTAAAAAAATATATAGTATATTTGAGGCACGTTTCAGAGTGGAAAATACTCTCAGTATCGCCTTGGTTTAAGACCACCATTCAGAAATTAAACTTTGTTTGAAGTGGCTTTTATGACCAGATCTGAATAGCCAGGTATTTCCCCATCTTCATCTCCCCCATCTTCTTCTCCTCCCCATTACCTCCAGCCTCAAAATATACCCCAATTGGGGATGCCATAGTCTTATTGGATCTGGATGGTTAGGACTCTTTTTTGGTTTCATATTATTCGTAAAATGTCACATTGGGTAACGCGGATAAAAACTTTAATTAAAATTTATGTTAATCATTTGAAGTCGGTAATCCGTTGATTTTATCCTTCTTCTTCTATCCGCTCCACACCCTCCATTGAGAATGCCATAGTCCCACCGTCTCCGGACAGTTGGACCAATTGTGCAGTGTTTTCATAAAAAGAGGGATCTTGAATTTGACTGTAACTAAATGGTTTCCCATGTAACCATTCTTGTATTTAGAGAATATTTCAGTAGCAGTCGAGGTGGGAGCCAGTTCAAATATTTGGTCTTGTTAATGGCCGCCCCTTTGCTACGCCCCTGCCCTCCCGAAAGGTTGTTTAATTAGATCTTATTCACGAAGTTTGTGCGGTGTGCCCATGTTTCTTGCCCCGCACCCAGTGGCGCGGCGGTCAACCGGCCGTACCCGGACCGGATCGGGCTATTGGGTGGACTGGGGATACAGAACTTTTGTGAAAAGGGGTGTTAGAAACTAGAATATAGAGGATAAGGTGTGTGAGCTTATTTTTTATAGTTTTCTCGTGGTATATTTTTTATAACCTTTTTCGTTTAACTAAATAATTACATACCTCACAATGATGTCCCTGTCAAACGTTACTGTGAAGTAGTTGCTTACGCCTATTTATTGTTATGAGTGAGAAAGAGACAACAAGTGCAAACTGTATAACTTATTTGAATTCGAAAACATTTAAAGTGTTATTTTTTAAAAATTATATAACGCAGACCCGTGCAAATTACAATATAATAAAATTTAAAAAAAATGTACTGAAAATATATATACAAACCTATCTATACAGACATAAGTAATAATTTTTTTTAAATAAAAAAAAATGTTGCAGCTGAGAACGAGGAACGCAACTATGCTGACAATTTTACACAGGCTATTATAAGAACCGTGGCATAAATTCATTTAGTATGTATGTAGCTACTAGAAATAATAATAAATAATAATGTATTGTTGAATGTTACGTACATCACAACCAAAATCATTTTCACCATTCTTTTCTAACGTGGAAAAACAATTTGAAACATGCTGTATGCAAGCAGTGTATCAGTTGAATGACTGACCTCTTTACCTGAGTATTAATTTCTGGTAATTTTTCACCATCACGAAACCACATTTCATTAATAAAACCAATTTAAATTTAGGAGGCGGGTTTAGGTACCGCCCCTCCGGGAACCATTTATTGGATAACCAAGACCTCTGCCATAGGTCACCCCAAGTGACTGTGTTCATCGAGTGAGGTGCGTTTGGGGAATCCCTTTGACATCTCCAACTGGTCTTTCGACCCGCCGCTCATAGATACACTGATCCCTAGATTCATATCCAAACCTCACACCTTTTACCTTCTCAGAAGTTCTTCTGCTTCCTTTCCTCAAAAAAGAACTTCCACATAGCATTCCCAAATATGAGATAGGACCTGAAGAAAATTATTTTCCTCAGGGCCTCCTGTGTGGGTATCGTTAAAAAAGCTATGCGCCAACTATGTGTAACCCTCACACCTTTTACCTTCCCAGAACTTCCTTTTTTTTAAAAAGACCCTTCACATAGTTGACATAGGACATCAAAGAAATTTATTTTCCTCAGATCCTTTTTTATCGGTTCCGTTAAAAATAAAAAAAAACTTTTGATTTTAAACGGAATTCTAAACACACAGTATAAACTTTGTGCTGGTTTCTCATTGGAAACAGACCTTCACCTTTTTCATCACCGGGCTGTGGAATTATTGGGAACTCCCCCAATAGGTAGCGATAGAGGCGTTCCATTACATTATCGGATAAACAAGGTCCGAGGTATCGATCTCGAATGTGTTCGGCCATTATCTAATTAAATTTCAAATATTCAAAGTATTCCAAACTAAATTTATTAATATTATTTGTTCTCGAATATTTTGCAGAACGGATCAAGTATTATTACATAACTTGTTTCAAAAACCTTTGTGAGTAATGTGTGGTTTTAGGTTCATACATTTCAAATTGCAAAACTCAGTATTTCCGAACAGTTATTACTAACAAATAAAATATTCTTAATGTTTGGAATTTCAGTTGTTAGTGCGTGGGTAAGTTTGTAATTAATGTGAAATATTTCAGCGTAATAAGTAACATTATTCAAAATTGGAACCATGTACTATATCACGTACTTTCAATTTGGGTCTGGGTACTGTCACTCCGGGAACCGTTTATTGGATAACAACACCCCTGTCATAGGTCACCTCAAGTGGTTTGATATTAGTTTGTGTGACTTAGCAGGATTGCCCGGGTTCATGTGGAGCGCCGGATCGGGGGAGACTGGTAGAGGGAAACCTTGTGATCTCTCCAGCTGAATTCTCTCTGCCTAGCACCGCAGTGGGAGAGATTGATTGATACGTCCGTCACTCCAGGATACATTAACTCCCAGATTCCTACCCCCCATTATTGTTATATCTCTGCTTTACTTGCAGATTTAGTGTTGGGAATTCTTGTGAAAAGTAAAAGATTTTTTTACTATAATTGCGTTTATTTACGTTACAATAAATAAGTCTGGATTTAGCTACACTGTTCATTACCCAAGGGTTGGTAATTCTCTGTTTCTAGAAGCTTGATGTCTGGCAATAATATCCCACAGGCAATTGCTACACTCTAGCGACATCTGTCGGACTCTGGAGTAAGTTTTATGACTGGTGCCATCTATCGCTAGAAAACCCAACTTATTACCAAACATCATATTTCAGTGAAGACTTTTTGAATGCCAAATGATTGAATTGATACAGTAATGATACGTTACCGAGACAATGCACGTGGTTTCACTGAACTAGGTCCAGCGGACATACTTTATCATCCCATTCTTATACATATATTTTGAATGGGTGTCCTTTCAATAAGCGGTGCTACATTTTTTGTTCGAAAAGTATCTTGTATGTTTTTAATGTCATTGCATGGATGTCGTAGTTTTTAAACTTTTCTAACATTCGAATTATAAATTTCTTCTTTTGAAAGGCAGTGATCTTGAGGCAAATATGTTTTTATCAGTTATTTCAGCTTCACAAATCCTACAATTAAAATATCCCGTGATTTTTTACGGGTCTGCAAAATAAATAAAAACACTTCTACTGTTCACTGAATTAAGTAGTTATCTGGCATTATCTAAACATCGCAGTTTTTAGGATTCACTCACTTAAAGTATTATATTTAGATGAGACATGAAGCAAATAAATAGGTTCCGCTTTTTTACCTCCAACTTCTAGGACCTGGGTTCTTACCTCCTGGGTTCTCATTGCCTCGCAAAACCTGGTCCACCATAATTAGGTTAAGGTGCTCCCATAGCCGCTGTGCCCACATGATGCACAGATGGGGTCTTAAAGAGTCGGCGATGTGTGAATGTGGTGCGGTGCAGACCACCGAACATGTGGTCAACGAATGCCCGCTCCATTCATTCTCCGGCGGGATTGATGAGGTCCACATGGCGACGCCTGAGGCCATAGACTGGCTCGCAGATGTCCCCCTCTGACCCCCCCACAATACGAAAGAAGAAGAAGACCTCCAACTGACCTCCAACTCTCCCAACGCTCTAACTAAAACTACCGAATCCAGTTTACGCGCACTGTTTACAGCTTTCTGATAGTGAAACAAGTTTTGATGAGATATTAGTACGCAGAAGAGCCTCTAATTGTAGCTCTATGACAGTTAAAGGAAATCGCTATGTATTTTAAGGGTAGGTTTGTATAAGAGGGGGAGAGAGGGGGGGAGGGGTTAGACGTGTTCTATCTCCTCCTACTCTTCGACACAACGTTTCGGAAAACCTTACCAGTGATGATGAACCCTGTCAGGCTCTCCTAAACTAACTTACTAACTCTCACTAAACTAACGAACTGACGTGACCTGACAGAAGATATTATATTTTTTAACTTGTTAATTGAAACCATGATCGAAAAACGAACCAAATAAATATTTTTTTCCGACCGACGTTCTCTCATTTAATGAATGCATTCAAATGTTTTTTTCCCAATGGATGATTATTATTCAACATATTTGCAAGTGGATAAATGAGTTTCAATTCGTTTGGAATCACGAGCGATCGTATTTGAATCACCTTTATTTAAATCTTCATGCACGAGTTTCAAAACAAATTGCCCTCATAAAATAAAGGTTTATAAACAAAAAAATCCAAGCGTTTTATACACCATAGTGATTCGGTTTTAGTTCCTGGAATTTTTTCCATTAAAATTGTTTTATTGTATTTTTTTCATCCATCGCGTCGTTCTAACTACACAACAAGTCCTGGTATTGATCATACAGATTACCCCTTCAGAAATGTAGGTACTTTTAGTATCGCCCTGGTGAAAGACCAATTTAGAAACGAAACTTTGCTTGAAATGGTTCTTGCGGTATTTGGTGACCAGATATGAATAGACTGGTACTCCTTTTTTCTCTTTCCTATATTCTTCTCCTCTTTATTAAACGGAGAAAAAGTAGTACTGCTGATCATATACCACCAATTGGGAATGCCAGGGTTTCTCCGTGTACCTTCAGTCTAACATCATACTCCAATTGGGGATGCCAAGGCATCCATTTTGCTTTTCTCCTTTTTCCTTTTCTCCTAATCTCCTTTTATCCTTTTCTAATTTTCTAATTTTCTCCTTTTATCCTTTTCTCCTTTTTTCCTTTTCTCCTTTTCTCCTTTTCTCCTTTTCTCCTTTTCTCCTTTTCTCCTTTTCTCCTTTTCTCCTTTTCTCCTTTTCTCCTTTTCTCTTTTTCTCCTTTTCTCCGTATCTCCTTTATTCCTTTTCTGCTTTTCTTCTTTTCTCCTTTTCTCTTTTTATCCTTTTCTCCTTTTCTTCTTTCCTATTTATGATAAGAAGAAGGAGGAATTCCAATTTTTTTAGGTTTTTCGTAACCCGAGAATATTTTTATTTCTAAAAAAGTCTCCTTTGTTTATTTATAGTATCTTTTAAATTTACCTAAAATGTTTACACAACACAACCAACAAATCTCATACCTACCATTCTCTACTCTGACGTCTAATAGTTTCCAAACACGTGTTCCCTCCCAAACTATAATTTCCTTAAAATAACAACCCATCAATCAAATACAAACCATGCCACTTTCACTATTGCAATATATGAAACGAAGCACATTAAAATATCGAGAAAATCACCTTCCCCAAAATCGAAGTGATATTATTATTGTGAACTCTGGCCCAGGCACGTGTGGCTGATCAGGAACCCAGGGGTCCCAACTGAAACTATTTAGTTGTCCTACTCGATTTAAGCTAACTGCCGGGGTAGGCTTTTAGTGACCTGAAGTCACTTAGTGTGTTTTAAACGTGGCCAGAGGGTAAACAATAATTATTTACGGTATATTGGGGACAAAGAACGTTTTATTATTAGGACGTGGAGTTAACAGGCTAGATGTTGTGTTTTTGGATTATTTGATTCGGTTGACGTGGAAAATCCTGTAAAATCATTAATAGTATAATTGAGAAACCATGTAATTATTGATTTTTTAAAACTATAAGGTTTGTAAAAAAGCAAAAATTTAAAAAAGATTTTTTTTGGTGTTTCTCAGAAAATGCTAAATGCCAAATGTCCCAAAAAATAGTGTCAAGCGGAAGTCCAGAGGTAAAGATTCCCTTTCTACCGAAATCACACCCCATGTATGTTCCGCGATTTTTTTAACTTTTCGAGGTTTTTCGTAGTTTTTGTGAAACCTTGACTTCAAGAGATTATTGATCACAGAAGACATACATTATTGAGATGCATGCTTGATTTCTTTTCTTATTAGGTGAATAGTACCTATGTCTCGTAGACACAAAACTATTGTGGGCAGATCTGGTACCATCACGCCATAAAAAAATGTTGACTCCCAAAGTGAGTTGAAATACAAAACTTTTAAAATTATCGATGAAAATCTAAAAAAAAATCACATTTTTTTTAAACTTGCAGATTTTATCATCTATTTACACTATTTTTTAGTAGTGCTAATGTAGTATTCAAGGCTTTCTCGTATGGACTATGAACTAACTTACTCTATCAATTTATTCATAATAAATGATTTCCATCTCCAAACTTAGACAGTTAACAACAACGCAATAAATTTTCATTAGAATCTATATGTATGAGACAAGTGGAGCTAGCAAAAATGCTGTAAATTCAACAGGACACCGGCAAATATGGACACCTTGATCCTAGAATTGTTCAGAGTCCAGCTTGTAATGGAAGCAGGAGCTTTATAGGACCAGTAGGAATGCAGGCAATAAAATAACGTATTACTTTACCCGAGAACTGCCTGATGAAGAATGACTGCTTACTTGTACCAGGCATTTCTCTATTTATTTGCCAAAAAATTACATTACCTACATGTTTTTTACAAGGATAATTATTTAGCGGTGATCATCCTTGTCTTATCACAGGAATGCTTGATAGAGCAAAGTTGAACAAAGGACATTATTTTAAAAAGCCTAATAATACCAAATTAATTACATTGGTCTCACGCTTGAAGATGCATGATACGGATTGATGTGTAATATAATATGACAGCATCATTTCAGAATACGGAAATCAAAGATGATACACATACATGGCTCATCAATTCTGTTAATGTTTGCACCTCTTCAATATGTTAAATTGAATAAATTTGCTTTGGTTAAAGAACGTTCGGTATAATAATGATATTTTTTTTTAACTCAGCATTTAAAATATTTCAGGTTTATGGTATTCACAATTTTTATCAATATAAAAATACATCTTTTCCTATGTTTGTTTTCCACGAAATACGCCTACGAAACCTTCTGTTAACCCTCCTACACATTTTCTTGCCAGTACTGTATTTTTCCTTCCAATAATATCTTTATCAAAACACACTCCCTCGGTTTACACCTACACATTCTTCACTTTAAATTGGAAATAATTTCTTTTACGAAAAATCTTTTTCTATTATTTTTAATCCAACACTAAAGACATATTTTTCCGTATGCAGTGGGATTGTAGTAAATGTTGTGTGGCTGCGGAGATAGGAGGTGAAGGAAATTAAATACAATGAAGCAAAAGAGAATAAAAAAAGCAGAACAGAAAACAAGCAAGCTCAAGAGAATACAAGAAAAGAACATGAACAGAAAAGAAGCTGGCAGAAGAGAACACAAGAAAATAACCGAAAAGAATTCAAGCCAGCAGAAGAGAACCCAAGAAAATAGCAGAGAATAATAGAAAATAGAACAAGAGAATACAAAAAAATAGTGAAACAGAAAACAAGCAAGCAGAACCAGAAGAGAAAACAAGAAAATAAGATAAGAGAACACAAGAAAAAAATAAGAATAAAATGCACGAAAATTCGAGCAAACATAAGAAAGTTCAAGAAAATAGTAGAAGAGAATTCAACAAAATAGCAAAAGAGAATAAAAAAAGCGAAAGTGAATTTGGGCAAGTAGAAGAGAATATAAAAAAAAATATAGCACAAGAGAAAACAATAAAATGGAAGAAGAGAATATAAGCCAATTTGAAATTTTCTTGTACCATTCATTTCGGACGTTCTAAAAACTTTTGTGACTTGATTAGGTGTCTAAATTTAAACGCAATATGTACGTCAGTTTAAAACCATTACTTTTCAAAGGTCAAAATTGCAAAGAGATTTAATCAGTCATTCCGTTGGCTGTCGTGAATTAATTGAAATAAGTAAAAATACTTGTTATTTCTTTAACCCATTAATCACCTCGCTGACAGTTGTGCGCACTCACACCACTATGAACATGCGCTACTGTGACTTGCTTAGGTATTTATGTGAAAAGGGTTACTTACACAGAATGGTGGACTTCAAGAAAGGCAATCGTAATCAGGAATAATATTTATGTTAAGTTAAAAATGATTTCATTGTTTTCAATTTCGACATTTCAAAAAATTGTAAAGGTGGAACTAACAAAATGACATCTTGTCTTAAATTGATATTTTTAAGATCCATTGCCCATACAAAATAATTGCGTGTTCAATTTCATTTTAAAGAAGTTCTAAATGTTATTCAATGAATTTAAGTTTATAAATTATTATTATTATTTAATGAGCAGGAACCATTCTGCTGATTCGTTGATATTTGTATTCATTATAAGTTTGACAGTAATTAAGTAGTTTTAATTTTAAATAAGTCAATCGTTTCTTCTACTTTTATAATTCACATATTTTTGAATCTCAAATAAGAATCCAATCGAGCTTTGCATTGGTTTATATTAGTAAAATCGATGACATGTTGTGGAAGTTTGTTTCACGTATACACTATCCTATTTGCGTGCAAGTGTTTCCTAGTATTGGATGGTGTTCTTATTATTTTTTGCCCACGGAGATTTACACTTTTTTTGGTTGTAAAGATTTCTTGAATGTTAGGGCAACAATAATCTTCAAATAAAATTTTGAAAGTCTCAATCAAGTTACCCCTTTTTCTTCTTTCTTTTAACGTTGGTAATCTTAGTTCCTGAAGTCCATCTTCTTATTGCTTGTATTTTAAAACTCTTGGTATTTTTATAAATCGTATCTGCACTTTCTCTATTAGATCTATATCTTTCGCAATTCCATATTTGGAAGTATATTCTAGGAGATGTTGTACAAACTTGTGAATACCGCCCAAGAGACTCAACTGCTCCCAATTGTCCAGAGCCAGTGAATCCATATTGGAGTGACGCTGTTGAATATGTTGTGAAGCTGAAGAAAGAAGAGAGGGGAAAGTGATGGGGAAGAGGAAGGTTAAGAAGTACGTAGATATTCAGATCTGGTTACCAAACGAGGTAAAAGCCATTTCTAGCAAAGTTTCAATTTTGAATGTTAGGGCAATACTGAGAGTATCTTTCACTCTGGAACGTGTCGCTAATATACAACATATTAATAAATTGAGAAATAACACAAATTCATCGAAAAAAGATTACTTGCGAACGCCAAGATCTGAACCCGCGACCTTCGATTGCTATTTGACAGCCTTATATCTTACATCCACGGAGGCTGTCACTTTGCTCACTGCGGAGAATAAATATTTCCGCTCTACAAATTGCATTGTTCTATGTGACGTTATTCAACAAAAGAAATGTTTTTCAGTATTTTCACTGTTGTCCAGCATATATAAAGATTCACCAAGTTATTGGAGGACAGACACCTCAGAAAACACAAAAAGAGGTTAGAATTTAAGGAACAATGAGATATTCCGGCATTGATTATATTAAAGGGATTGTATTGTATTTCAACAGTATAACTTGTCAGCGGAAACGTTTGATTGATAAGGGACGGTTTGTTGATTGGACCGACTTAAATATTTAATTGAACTGCTCGTTGCTTTGTACTTTCAGGTTCAAATTATGTCGACTGGACTGTCAGAATGTCTTTGAATCAATTAAGGCTCTTCGTCAATTTCAATTTGGGAGGCGGGTATGGGTACCGCCGCCCCGGGAACAGTTTGGTGACTTAGCAGGGGAACCCGGATCATGAGGTGAGGTTTGTCTTGGTCTTAATGGCGGGTCGGATCGGGAGAGACTGGTTGAGGGAGAGCTTTGGCCTCTCGAACAGGACTCTCGGCCAATCGCCTTGCACCGCAGTGGGTCATTCCTGGACATATTGACCTCAAATTCCCGACCACCCCTCTTACCACTTTCCTTCCCTGAATTTTTTATACTTCCTTTCCCTTAAAAAACTCTCCATTCAGCATTCCCAAAGATGACATAGGCCATGAAGGAGAATATTTTCCTCGGGGCCTCCGGTGTGGAAATAATGTAAAAAATGTACGAAAATAGTTAACATAGCATACGAGTAACCAGTGGCGTGTAATCTGTATAGAACAGGATCATAACCAGAAACCATAGTATAATTATTACAATAACACATACTAGGGAACCTTGATCTAATGGTAGGAACATGGAAGTGAATCAAAATTAATATATCAGGGCTATCCAATTACTATTTAATTCAATTTAAAATATTGTCAAAACGAACGAATAAGGATATGAACGTTAAAATAAAACCAGCATTCATTAAAACAGAAAAATACGTCCAACCTCTGAGATCAATTGAAAGAGATTCTGTCCAAATTGTCCAATTAAAGCTCGGTGATATCTTACCTAAATTCACACCAATCCGACAGCGACTGTCATATTCACTGGTTAAGAAAAATGTTTACAAATTAGTAATCATGCAGTAGGTACGTGTAATGAACGTAGGCCGAATACTACGGAATAATAGTTAATGTATGTTTCTGATGAATGTACGATGCCAACGAAGTGTGTAAAACGTTAGATTGCGAATACGAGAGCTTCTTGCATTTTTGACCGTCATACCAATTGTACGTTCAATATTATACTAATGCCAGGATCACACGAGGACAATACAGAATACAATACAATAGTGTCCTGTATAGAACGATTCGACCGTAGTTCAAACGCGGAACGTTGTCTAAATGAATAAACGACGACCCTCATTACGAACGAGTGCTTGAAAAATATTATCATTTTATCGGGCTTTTATACCAAGATGTATTGTAGTAATTACACGGCATTTTTAAGTCGAATTACGATAAGTACGCGCGGAGCGACTGGCTATAGTCCTAATGTTTTATCAAAATGCGGTCACATGAGGCCAACGTGGCGCGGTGGTGAGGGTAAGACACTATCCTATCCTGCGGAGATTTGCCGGTCTATCTCTTGGACAGTGTCTTGGTTCATTGTTCTGTCTTCCAAACTACTGTTGTACGACAGTGAGTCCGGAGCTGGGCCAAAATCGTATTGTACTATCCTCGTGTGATCGCTGCATTATTGTCGAAGTCCATATTTAATTGCTTCTTTCGTATTTTTTGTTTTTATTTTCTACCTATTTATTAATTTTTTGCCGAGCAAGCTTTCAATAACAATTAACCTAATGAATAATGTATTATATAATATATACAAGCCTCATTGGTAATGCAAAGCAATCCGTCTGGTCCTTGGTTCCGGAATCGTAGTGGGCACCATCTAAAGTTCCCGCAGAAGGCCTCGAGGAGATTGGAGGAACTTCCGGCCGCGGAAATTAACTATCTTCGCGGCGCTGCACTTCCGGACTCCAATTCCCTAGTTTCCTGTCTGTGCCACCAAGCCACTTCATATCATAAGCCTCCCGGATTCTGAGCCAATTGGCGAATGGGATAGTATGATATTTGGCGAATATTGATTGACGAAAACTGACGCTATTTTTTTACATTTAAACTTTGTGCTAATGTTTCTTTCGCAAACTGTGTGAGTAAATTATATAATAATAAGATGAATGAATTTATAAAGCTCAGATTTGTCATAGTTCACCTCAGGTGTGCGTGATACTAAAGACATGTCGTTACACAGAATTTTAACAATTCATAATTTTTTCTTCAAGTTCTGTTTAAGGTCTGTTATTATCGAAGTACTGGGAAATAACCGGCCCATAATGAAATAATAACAAAATTTGAATAGATCATTCAAAGAACTTTAATTTTAACATTGAAATTTGATGAATTCTTCAAATTCTCTGCAACAACACGTCCTAAGTAAGTTATCCTAAAAGAATAATAACGTAGTAGAAAAGATGAATAAGTATAAAGCATAGCATGAAAAAGAAAACTAGAAGTGCTTCCGCACAAATTTGAATGGAAACAAATGTGCCACTGACTTAGTACCTTTCTAGACCATTTAGCATAAGGCTTATATTTGAATTCCGAATCATTCCCGCAAGGCTACTAGCATGCGATCTACTAGCATGCGAGTTACTAGAAGTGACGCGATACACATGCGGCTGACACGCTGAAGACCGCTACTGGCATGCTTTTGTGCGAGTTACTAACATGTGTATCTGCGGCTTGACGGAGAAGTTTAGTAAAAAGAAAACGAGTTTGTTGTTGTTCGGATAAAAGTTTCTTGTATTTTGCTAAAAAATTCTTGGAAATAAATAAAGGTAAGTTACTGATATTTGATACAGCTCTCCGTAAGGCAGGTATGCTCAATCGATACTCCAAAGGTGCGGGCTAATCGACATGATAACATCACTGTGAGTGATAAATGAGCTCGTCTGACCTCCGAATATAATATTGGAAAAGTTATTTTCTTTTAATAACGCCAAATTAGCCGAGGGCTTCACTTTCTATATTTATAACACATTGGTTATTTCTTGTTTACTAGGTAAAATAACGTTATTATTTTTTACGTAATAATATTTTTAACTACATAAAATGCAGTGAAAAGGGGTGCTTTTTCAGATTTGAAAGAAAACTAATCAAAACGTTAAGGCTTTAGTTGTCTTTAGCCAGGTACTTATCAAACTTCCTCTTCCCTATCTCTTTATGCTCCACAACATACTCTAATTGGGGATATAATAATCCTACAGGCTTCGAAAGATTGGAACTCTTGTGCGACATATACACTAGAGAAATTAAAAAATGTCCCCAATTTGCAAAATAACTTTATACTTTTAATTAGAATTTAAATTTTTAAATGAAAAACATTCCCGGATTACGAACAACCTGAACATATTTTAAAATCCCCTATTTGCATCACAGGAAAAAGTTGCTTGTATGGTGAAGGAGGACTTAGCCAGACTCTTAGGTGGGAATCAGACGCGATTGAAATATGTATTACATTCAATGATATAATTGATAATTTTAGCAGAAGTAAGCTAAAATTGAGCGTACTTTGAACATATGGATATGCCTAAGCATTAATATTCTAATTAATATCTGTTTTACTCTTCAATTAACCTAAGTAAGATTAAATTTTCTTTACTTATGGTGGATGTTGTATGCGAATCAGTTTGTGGTTTTATCGTGGACTGCATATATTACGTACTTGACACAGCTATTGTTGAGCTGTGGTTAACAGTTCGAATTGGAAAAGGATTCTGACTTACCACTGGTCTTTTCGATCGATATTATGGCCTTGAAAGACACCGGTGATTATCAGTGCACAAGCTTCCGTAATAGACTCGTATCAAATTCACCGAGGAAACACTGTACAGGATTTCTAAACGGACTGGTAATGTATAGTAATTAGTTGAAATGTTACTGATGTAGGCATGTAGGTACTCCATACTGTCAGACAGGGACAGGTAGTTGGGTGGAGAAATACAGGAACATATGTTAAAGCGTGTAGTTACGTTAACACACACATTTAAAACAAATTCTATATTATTTTCTGAATATACATCGCTCGCTTATCTACGTCCAAAAGGTTTTATGTAAACTGGCGACATCAGTTTTCTGTAAAAAACGGTACATATTGTGATGTTTTGAATATCTACAAAAATAAACGATAAATAATAAACGAACGTGCTCAAAAAATTTTTTGTTTAAACAACGACGGAAGATTTATTGACAGACAGGCCTGGAGTAAACAGATTCCCACGGGAAAGGAGAGACCGGAGTGACAGTCGAGTTTTGAACTTGGGTGGATTGACAGCCCCGAGAAAGGGATACAAATCAGAAGTGTTGTTTGAAATTGCAGTTAATTATTGAATTCAAATGGTATTAGAGAATATTGCGGAATATTGAATTAAAGTGAAAGATTATTGATCCGGTGTTTGTGTGAAGTGAAAGTGGTTCGACTCAGTGGGAAAACAATTAATAATAATGACAATAATAATAATTGGATAATTTGTAGAGCGCCGTTTTGTAAAAACCCACCTCAGGGGCGCCAGGTGTTGTGCAATCGCGATTGTGTTATAAAGTTGTGTTGATTTAAACGTGATTTCGTATACAGTTCGAACTAGATTGCTTGTCTTAAAAACATGAAAATAATAAAAATAATGATTGCGTTTTTAAAATAGAGTGAATGTACTTAAAGGCAGGAAGTGTTTAATCGGGCTAAGTTATTGATTTGGCGAGATGGCATTCTATCCACGGAGACCGAAAACCAGAGAATCAAATAGATTATTAACTGTGGGTTCGAATCCTAACAGATTAGGGAGGTACAATTTTATTTACAGGAATATTTAATTACCCTTTTATAAGCGTAGGGAGGAGGTCGAAAATTAAAGTGATTTAGCTATATAGTGTAACCAGGTAAGTTTCACACGAGGATTTGGAGGTGACTAACAGGGTGAGTTTTTTTATATTATTTATTAAATTTCAGAGGACCCTTTTAATAATAGGATACAACCGAGGTACAGGAACCGAGTTTGCAACGCCTGCAACCCAAATAATCTTCCCATAAGAAGGGATACGCTAGACGCATTGTCAATCAGCTGTGAGCGAGAGACGAGTCAACGACCTTTTCATATATAGGCCGAGAGGCGCGGAGTACAGTCAGTCAAAGGGGAAGTTTTGCTAGCGTATGCCGTCCCAAATTGAAAGCGATCGGATGCAACCAGACGGAACAAAATGAAAACTTTTCTTCTGTTATTTGACTTTCTAATTTAATACTTTTCATCTATTATTTGACTTTCTAAGTTACGAATTGGGATGCACAAAAACAAATCTAAAGTCGAAAGAGGGAGATGGTAATCTCCGAAATAAAACTACCAACCGAACAACTTTCCTCAACAGGTATCTTTCGAGAGGTAGGCAGCCTCTTTAAATTAAATGCAAAAAATCAAACCAATTATCCGTTTATACCTTACCTGAGAGGATAGGTATTCAGTAGAAGTTACCCATACCTAATACACGAGGATGCTAGTAACCTCATAAAATAAATACTGGAACCAAATATTAAAATACAGACAGTCCTCATCCCAAATTTGGCATTTCGAGTAGACCTTACATATATCTCACATGATAATTGGCTGAATGGGTAGGCACACAACCTATCGTTAATAAGCAGGCAAAATGTCGACAAGATTGTCGTGTGTTATCTATGTATTGACCTAGAAAGGGATGTAAATCCCCGACGGCGTGGGAGTTACAACGTTTTCTGGAGGTGGCACGTAACTTAGGACCTTGCGTGTCACATTTTCGCGACTAGATTCGTGACAAGGGATGTCATGGTTTTCCCCTTCTACACTCAGTAAAGTAGATTTTCCTGGAGGTGTTTGAGATTGGGGCAATTCTGAAATTGGTGATGAGACCTGGTTTTCTTTATTCTGGCGTGAAGGTTGCCGATTTGGAACAAGGGGAGACCCGGCCGGTTGTGATATCCAGACACGCAGATATCGATCGCCTTGCTCAAATTATCATCCATCAGTTTTGTTTGGTAAGAGGAGGAGTCAATCTTAGCTTGAAAAAAATTCATTTCCTTTCCTCTCCTTCCCCTCCCAAAATATATACATGGATGGCGCCGACAACTAACACCATAAACTTATCGTATGTATATCACATATATAAAATCTAACACTTTATTATATTCACATTACCCTACGATAGGTAGAATCGAGTAGCTAGTGGGGGGGGGAGCAGGCGACTTAGAAGATAAGGTTTATAAAATGGTTTTAAAACACAGCGGTAATGGATTCAACTCACTCTATCTCAAAAGAACCAAGGGATACCACACATACATAAATAACTAGGTTTCTAAACCGAGAAACAAAAACCCAACACAACGTTCGGTGAAGCCTTTTTATACTGAACCGTCACGTGAAATGAGTACGTTCAAGGTCGTACGTCACGTAGACAAACTAGGATGTACACACTTGAAGGGGTGTGTAATAAAGAAAAGACGGCAGGGAGGACCTTCCTACCCCGGATATATATATAACCAAAGCCTTATGGAAAAGTTACCTACGGGACTGAAGGAAAAGTTTGAAGTAAAAAGGGCAGATCATTACAATATTAAAGTTCTTTGGATAATCATTACTGAGATTAAATAGAATACTTGATTGAAATATCTATGATTATTTTAATCAAAAATAATAAATTTAGCTGGGTTTAATTTATAAAAATAATTTTTTGGCCAAAATTAATCTCTCCAGAATATTAACAGTTTCAAATAAAATTAAGATCGATTATAACAAGGCTTGGTAATAAACTTAATTTACCACGTATATTTACTTCAGAACAAATATTACGTGTAAACTTTAATAAGATCAGATTCGAACTTTCATTAGTAAATTTAATAAGCGTTTAAAAAGAAGAAGAATGCAACTGACGATGGTTTGAAAGGGAGATATATAAAAACAAATGGTACTGGGAGCGACAAAACCCGATTATAATTAATAGGTTTATGCGATTGTTGTGAAAATATTTAATAAAACACGACTTGTTTAACATAGAGTAAAAATCTCTTGACGTCTGAGTTAAGTAGCTTTCAAAGAAACGCTGTGATTTTTTTCTGATTTTTTGCCTTTAGCATTATAACAGAAACAGATGTTGTTTAATATTTTTTACTTTGTGATTTTTTTCTTTCAAGAGAATTTCGTAATTTTTTCGAATTATTTTTTCGACTCTGCATCTGAAGAGAGAATACCTTAAAAATAACTTTTTTAAGAGGTCTAAAAACAAAGGATGGGTTGTTTAATACAATTTGGAGAAATCATCAAATTTCAATGTTTTTTTTAAAGTTTTACAAAGGTTATTTTTAAATTCTGGGATTATAATAATATCATTATTGGCCAGTTGTTTCAGAAAATTTTGAAAAAGTTGTTAAATAAAAACAGAACTTAAATGGAACCTTCACAGAACTTGTAAATCAACTTTGAAATTTGTTGAATTATTCAAATTCTTCGAAACAACCTTATTTTTAAATTCTGGTATTATATTACAAACTCACAAAAAATAAAAATGTTTCCAATTGAATTAATCTTTAGAATAACTCACTTCATGAAAAATAACTCACTTCATTTAAATAAGTTTAAAATCATTTAATTTTTAATTACTTACTTATTGCAATAAAACAATGTACACTCCTCTTCCAGCCACAAGCTAATGCTTCTATGGAAGAGGGGTCCTGAAATATTTTATCTTATATTGTAACAAACAAACAAAAATGTACTTATATAATAAATGTAATAAATAAATAAAAAATATCATTATTGGCCAGTTGTTTCAGAAAACTTAAATAAAAACAGAACTTAAATAGAACCTTCACAGAACTTGTAAATCAACTTTGAAATTTGATGAATTATTCAAATTCTTCGAAACAACCTTATTTTTAAATTCTGGTATTATATCATTATTGGCCAGTTGTTTCAGAAAACTTAAATAAAAACAGAACTTAAATAGAACCTTTACAGAACTTGTAAATCAACTTTGAAATTTGATGAATTATTCAAATTCTTCGAAACAACCGAGTGTTTGTTTCGGAAAATTTGAACAATTCATCAAATTTCAACGTTCATTTTCGGGTTCTGTGAAAGTCTTATTCAAGTTCTGTTATTATATCATTGTAGGCTAGTTGCTTGACAAAACTGAAATAAAAACAGAACTTAAAAAAATCTTTCACAGAACTTGAAAATGAACGTTGAAATTTGATGAATTGTTCAAATTCTAAACAACCCGTCCTAAGTGTTCATGGGAAGTGTGTTATATGCCGGTAGAAATTTGGAATGCAGGGTCTTAAATTTGTAAAATATTGTTGTTAAGAACATCAAGTTGTTCGCTAAGTTTGGTGACTTATCAGGGGTGCACAGGTTTATCGGGTGAGGTGTGTTCAGGATGCGTCTGTTCGCCAGTTGCGTAGCGTGCCAGATCGGGAGAGGCTGAGTTGTGGAGACCCTTTGACCTCTCCAACCGGTCTCTCTTGAACCATAGTCTTGCGCACCAGCGGGAGGGATAGATTGATACGCCTGTCACTCCTGAAAACTTATTCCTTACCAGAACTTCCTCTACCTTCTTTCCTTAAAAAGATCCTCCACACAGCATCCCCAAAGATGATATAGTTTTTTCATTTCAGCCAAACACAGGAGGCCCTGAGGAAAATAATTTCCCTCAGGGCCTCCTGTGTTTGGCTGAAATGAAAAAAAAGACAACGATAAATTATTTGCTGTTTTACTGATATTTTTTAAGGCGATGCACTACGTAGTAATTCAAAATCATGTGTTTTTGGTTTGAAAATTTGGTCGCCTAGAAATATTTCAGATGCTTTAATTAAATACTGCGAGTAAAATACATTTTGGCCTTTGAAATAATCGAGTATTTTTTAAATACTTAAGTCTTTTCAAAACCGTGGTTTCAGCAATTTTCTCATTTTTCCAAAAAATAAATTTCTTCACTCATTCGAATGAGGATCGGACATTGTTCCGTTCCTTCCCATCTTTTTAAAATTCACGTTGTTGACTCCCCAGATTGTACATTCTGTGGTCTAGAAGTGGGAACTTTAGATCACATATTTTTTGGTTGTCCTTCTCTAAACAAATATCCTTTCTTCTATCAAGCCTTATCTAAAATTGCCTCCCCTCCATTCAACATCTCATCTCTTCTAAGTCTGAACTCGACTCCAATTTTCATTATAATTTTGAAATTTGCCTATTTAAATAAAATTAATATTTAAATTCACCTTTCATTTCTCAATAATTTTAAATGATGGCCAAGAACACCCTTGAAGGGTGAAAGCCAGAAATAATAAGAAAAAAAAAGAAAAAAGTCTTTTTATAAGTCCACAAAAAAATAAAGTATAAGACCTATGAAAACCGCTTTAAAGTTCAAAATCTCCTACTTACGAACCCATTTTCGGTTATATTTTTATTGTATAGTGTGGTAAATTAAGTTATTTATAAAATGATCAGATTTTTTTTTAATATTTGTGCCCGAACACCCACAAAATAAAATAAAAATAACTTTTTGGCCATGTTTTTTTCTTGCATTAATCAAAACAGGCGGATGGTGTTAAGCGGGAATTTAAACCTTATCGCCATCTACGTAAGGGGTGTTATTGATAGCGGCTCGATTATTACACTACGTAGTGCATCGCCTTAATGTTAATGTTTCCAGCGGATACTTAATTCGAGCTCTCTACTTTCGGAATAAGAAATTATAAGTCCACTTGCAATTTCTTCAAGCATTTTAATTTTTGATTTGTTCAACATATAAACATTTTTACAATATATTATTTATAAGGCGTACAATTTATAACGAAGAACGAAAAATCATTCCGCAAATCTATTACATCCGAAATTCTCTCAGAATCGTAATGCGAGAAAAAATGAATAAATGCGTATTTGAAACATTGTTTGCACTCCTCAACGTAAATAACAAAACAGCGCTTAATTAAGATAATGAAAAACCGCTGTTTTTGGGACCCTGGGGGACCGAAGATATTCATTTGCCGAATTTACGGTTAAGCCGGGAACATTATGTAACATGGCTACAGGAACGGAGGTTGGAATTTTGTCAGAGGTCGCTAGAACTTATAAAGTTCACAAGCTTACTTAAGAACCAATAAAAAAATATAGATAAATTCTAAGGCTGAAAATTAATCTGTTAAAAATCTAGCCCGATCCCGTCACCATTTGCGAGTGGTGAATGTTGATAAGGAGAAGGAGAAGAGATACAGGATGGTTTGTCAGTAATACTCAGATCTGTTCACTAAACATGGCTAAAGCCACTCCAAGCGGAACACCCGTTCACAGTTGATATTAGCTTGATGAGAACGGACCGCTTCGTATGTGGAACGAGCTACCGGCAGCTGTTTATCCTCTTTCGGTTCCATGACAACTCAGGATGGTGGCAATTCATATAAAGTCATTAAAAATTGGCCTGTAAACCTAACCTAACCTAACGTTAGCTATTTAATCTAGTTTTTTCACTGCTCTTAGGGGGTGATTCCGGTTCTACTTAAGGATAAATAATTATCCTTTACATTGAAACTAACTAACTAACTAAATATAAGGAATTGTCTTCAACCTTAAAATTAAGGGCTTAAGAAGCGTTTCCGGATCTATTTAAAGATTAAGAATTGTCCTTGATCTAAAACTTAACGACTTACAGGGCGATTCCTGTACCAACTTAAGTATAAAGAATTGTTCTTAACCTTAAATTAATGACGTTACGGACGATTACGCTTCTACTTAAGGATGAGGAATTGTTCTTCACATAAAAGCTAACGACTTTTTCGTAAATTGTGATTCCAGTTCAGATGACAAAGAAAAAATGATGGTTTTAAGGTTAAGTACAATTTGTTATCCTTAAAAGTGGTAATTCCGAAATCAGGGAATCAGCTGCCAGGGACTTAACCGCTCATTTGTCAATTGACGGAGGTCGTCAAATGAACCTTCATGAAATATCGATTTTTGAAATATGTCTTATATTGTAAACAGAAATGGTTTCAACTAAGCGTTTTCCTTTCTTGTATTTCTTAAGGCCGTAGATACAGGCTCCAAGTCCCAGGAGACGAGAGAAGCGAAGGGTAAAGAGATCTAATTTATAATTTATTAATAATTTATATATGTAGGTACCATGTGCCTCCCGCTTTGGATTTGTTTGCGATTCCCCCGGGCCAGTTTTTTACATGATGGCAATCTTTTTTTATGTGCCGACACGTAAAGTATTTTACTTATTTCCCGTTAACATTGTATGAAAACCTAAAACGTTTTACAATCTTATCCACAGAGCCAAAAAAATAGTGGTAAGACACCAAAAACTGTCGAATGGTGAGCTCTTATGAAGGTAAATTTGAACAACTTTGGCTTTCTAGACCCTGAGATCTAGTGTTTATAACATACATGATAATTTTTATTTCTTGTGTTTTGCATTTATGAATTTAAAAGAGAATTATTTTATAATGGAGCTTTTTAATTGTAATGGTTGTTGAAAATTTCGTCAGTGCTAGTTCTTACAGAAAATTTCATTAAAATTTTTTTGGATTTTAATGAGTGATTTAAGGTTTTTGTCACTTCTTTGTATCATTCTAATTGTATCGAACATCAAATTACAACTTGATTAAAACTTGTTACCACCCAACTTGGTCACTTACTTACGGTGAACACCTGCGAGTTTGATGACCCCTTTTTCAAAATCATAATATATACCAGTTGAAAAATGGGGCTCTATATGGTGCGTCTCCGTGTGCCAGCCCTTATAATCAAATGACCATGCCGCCGCTAACCTGCTGGCTACCAACTGAACTAGCCACAGATGCTGACAATCTAAAGGCTGGCCAATCCCTGCTGCTGCCGATTGCTAGTCACTGATGCTGACAACCTAGAGGCTAGCCAATTCCTCCTGGCTACCGACTGAACTAGCCACAGATGCTGACAACCTAAAGGGTGACGAATTCCTGATGGCTACCGACTGAATTAGCCAATGATGCTGACAACCTAAAGGCTGGCCAATTCCTGCTGCTGGCCACCGCTGTTGATCACCTAAAGACTGGTCAATTCCTGCTGGCTACCGATTGAACTGGCCACTGCTGCAGCTGTCGTTTGCGCCATTTGCTGTATCGTATGGCGCGATGATGCACAATGTGCTCCAATCTGAAATTATCACTAAAAGAATTCCGATTGTCTCAGTTTCTATCTATATATAAAAGCCCAGTTGTATTGAAATATATATAACTATTTCTTGTGAATTGGGTTGGCTGTAAGAAATAGGAATTACCTATAAGCTACACCCCTTTGTACGTTCTGTATACCAGTAGAATACATACATCTAATTAAAATATGAATTTTGAATTGAATCGTCTTTCTTTAATGATGGTTTGGATAGAACACCTCACGGTGTTTACTTAAGTCATTACCAGGTTGAGGGCTGATTTGTGCCGGTGCTTATTATTAACAGTATTTTCTTGTACAGGCAAACACGTACCGTACACTAATAGTGATTGGCATAGAGCAACGTAGTTCTTGATTAAGTTTTTTTTTTACCGTGGACATTCCTGATGGTTTTATAAAAATAACCTAGTTTGTTCAGTCCATTTAAAATAATATATTATAAAGCTCTCAAAGGCTACTTTTTAAAATAGCGCTTCAAAATAGTTGTACTCGTTATCATTATTTATTTGAAATGGGTATTTTTTATGTTCAAATGTTTGAGAGATGCGGATAGATCGAAAGGTAAACTTCTTTTTGTGAAATTATTTTTGTGTTCCTGAGGAAAATATGAAATATTAAAATATATTATAAATAATTTCAGCTTCACTGATTGAACAATTTTAAAGTCTCCTGAATTTTACGGGTCTGCACTAGTACATAATAAAATCGTTAAAGTATAAAAATAACATCTATTTTGAATTTTTAATACGTGATTAAAAGAAAAACAAAATTGACAATTTTTAATTATCTCATTTACAAAATGAATCCTGCGTTTAATATTGTATTTTGATACAAATAATTCTATAATGTTTTGCGTCTTACGCCCAAATAATATAAATTAAATTGATATTGGATCAGAAAAGCTTGTTCTGTTGTTAATGTAATTGGACTAATTTAAATTGCGGTTCTTATCATTTCAAATCAGAAATAATACATTCATGTAGAATTTTTTATGTAGTTCTTGTTTATTGACATTTAAACACTAATACAGTATTAATTTAAACGTAATAAATGAATACCTGAATTTTAAATGATATTAAATATATATCATTCAATTTCAGATTTTTTTAAACTAAAAATATGAGTAAGAGCGTTTGTCATTTAAACATATATTTAAAAAAAATGGTAATTGTTGTTTTTATATAACAAAATCTTTTAAATATTAATTAAACACAATCGAATCAAGGTTGTAATTGTACATTACAACCTTGTACATTATAAGACATCTAAATAATGAATAATAAAATAATTTTTTTTTTAGTAATTAGGTATTGCTGTGATAATATATTTCAGAGATTGCTATTTAAAAGAAAAAAACGGTTATTAATAATATTTAATTGAATGTTAAAACTATAATCGATAATCGAATTGTTTAAATTTAATTAAAAACAAATTTTATAATATAATTATTAATTTCTTCAAGTATTTTTAGGTTTTTGTTAAACCTATTTCGGCTTTCCAGGCCATTTTCAAACTGAAATTATTTTCCTTAAAAGCCGAAACAGCTGTAACAATAACAAAAACCTAAAAATTATTGCAGAACTTAATAATTATCTTATTAAATGAGATTTTAATTAAATAAAAAACTTTAAATGGAGTTCTACGAATTAAACACCAAACAACAAAAAAAAAGTTTGAATATAGTTTTTAATTTGATAATAGATAATACAGGGTTTTCCAATAAGAGGTGTTATTTTGAATAGCCCGCTTTTTCCGTAGATGTTACTTTTGAAGCTGAAATTTTTTGATATTTGACAAGTAAAAACTACGCCATTTATAAAAATGGAACGATACACGCTTCGACAACGCATTGAAATTATTAAAATTCACTTTGCTTCGTCAAAAAGCAAAATTGTCGCATCTGTGGCTCGGAAAAACCAAGAGTTATTGTTGAAAAGCCTCTCTATCCTCAAAGTGTGACTGTTTGGTGCGGTTTATGGTCCGGCGGAGTCATTGGACCTTACTTTTTCGAAAATGAGGCTGGAGCAACAGTTACGGTGAATGGATTGCGCTATCGAGAGATGATTAATGATTTTTTATTGCCAAAATTGGATGGTATTGATCTGGACAACGTTTACTTTCAACAAGACGGCGCTACGTGGTACACAAGCAACGAAACCATTGATCTCTTACGATTGAATATCAAAATAACACCTCTTATTGGAAAACCCTGTAGTATAAAAGATATTAGATAATAGTATAAATATTTTTATATTAATAAAAAACATTGTTTTTTATTACAGTAACTAATTCTTCAACGTTCATCGTTATTTTTATTTTCATATTTTTGTATTCTTAATAATAATCATTATATGTTTATCCTGACGAAGAAACCATTGGTTTCAAAACATGTCAAATATTTAGATTAAATAGTGGTGCAGTGTGGTAAATCAAAATATTAAGTTTATGTAAGGAATTTGATCGTGATACCAAGGACTTTTGACTTTTTACAGATGAACAAACGGATAATCACATTTATGCATTTTGAATGTTTGAACTTTTTTTTCGGAGTGCTGTGAAAAGGAAATCTCTTTCTTGCTACATACCGAGAACCACTACATCGCTTGTCAAGTGTTCTGTCCAGGAAACTTCTAAGAGCTTTCTCCCAAAGGATCACGTTACAATGTCTTGAAATCCTTGTAGATTTCAGTGTTCAAGCTTTCACTTTGAATTGTGGAACGTAGTGAGGAGTGAAAATTGTACTATATTGGACAATAGCGATATATATCTTCAAATCCTTGTGGAACAATGTGGTAAAATCTAAAATTCAGTCATGATAAAAATAAGATGGACAGCTTGGAAGTGATTTTTTGTAGCATTACAGAACTCGTCACGCACTGCTAACACAACAAAAGCAACTTTCACATAGCGTGATAACTGAAAACAATGACGCTGTTACTGAAGGGAAAAATGCCGCAATCATTCAAGACTTTGGTTATTGACATCTCCCGTTATATTTTATTTAGGATACCAACAGTTTACATTAATAAAAGCATAATAATAATTGAGTTTAAATAATAAAACCATTTACAGGTTTCCACATAGGTATTGTATACAAGTGTAGTGATTCCGAGATATTTACTAAGGAAAATTACATTTCAAGAGACAAGTTATTTAGGAGGGAATAAGGAGGGGGTAGGATGGGGGAGATCGGTTAGGTTAAGGTATAGTAATAAAAATATGCGTAGCAAAAAAGTGGTTGTATTGGATGATATCTGTAGTTATTGTTATTGTAAGGTATCGAGAGAGTGTCTGTGGGATTTAAAGGAGTGTGGTGCAGAGTTAAATATGTCAAATTGTGAATAGTGTGTGTTAAAAGTGTTGGACGCACGATAGATGAAAGAATTCTGCTTAGAATTAGTGTTGCATCGAGGGAGGCTAAAAATCATGTCTGATCTGGTTCGTCTGTTAGGAACTCGTATCTGTATTCGTTCTAGGAGTTCTGGGCAATCAACAACGGACCTGGCTATTTTTTGAAGAAAGAGTACATCGGCCGAGCTTCTTCGATTATTATATTATAATTAGCTGAACATATAATATAATCGGTAAAAAAATCGTCATATGATGGCAACATTTTTCAATTTGGGAGGTTTGAGTACCGTTGCTCCGGGAACCATTTAATGGATAATCAACAAAGACCTCCACCATAAGTCACCTCAAGTGGTTCGCTACGGCCGGTGAAATAGCAGAGGTGCCTGAGTTCTAGGACTTGGGTCTAGTTCTAGGGTCTCTCGTCCCCTACTTTATACCCGTACTTTTTCTACCTAATCCTTATACCTTTTACCTTCCCAGAACTTCCTCTTCAAACATCAATATATGACATAGGCCCTGAGTGGAATTATTTTCCTCAGGGCCTCCTGTATGGGGTCAATGTAAAAAAAAACACTGACACATATTATCTAATGCACGGTTTTTCATTATCAAGCGTCAAATTCAAACGAGTTTATTTGCAACATAAATTAAACAAATTATTTTGGACATCCGCCGATGATTTTTCGTCAAAAAATCGTTCAATTACCTGTGATGTCCTGAATATCTGTCAAAACTATATTTCTCCAAGTTTAAACCTGTCTCGTTTCACTAAAAGTCAGCAATGTTGAATTCCGTCCAAACGTTCAGACAAGACTTTCTAGGAAACGGATTCGATAAACTTCCAATATTTTAATCAATGTCAACTGTCAAATGTCATGGGCGATTTGTCGTAGTGGCACTTGCTAGCAAGTGCCAAAAAAATTATTCATAAAAATCTATGTGATGTCAACGATGAATATTTATGCTAGTAACCCAGGAATCGATAAACCGCATTATATAAAAGGCGAATAAAATGGGATTGGAAAAAAATAATAACAGAAAATTTTGATAACATCATTGTCAGAGTCTTAAATCGCCCACAAAGGCATGTTATCATTTGGCAGGTGGTTGTTTCGACTACTTGAAAAGCGTTCGTCCGTTCAAACGCGAATATGAATTGTATTGTGCGACGACAGGTGAAACATCAGCAAGTACGTGTTATTGTTTCGCCTTCGTGGAAGCTGGATGGATCTATGTTTAAAGTTAATTCTTAGTTTCGAGTTGATCAGTGTAAACTTGTACAACGTAGGACCAGTAGCTGTTGGTGGCGGAAAAACGAACAAATGACATTGAAGAAGAAGATGATACTAACAAATTTAAATGAAACATGAAACAGAACAGGCACAGAAAATTAAAAAGATAACGGTCACAACTAGGAATCAAAACTAGGATCTCTGTCTTTCTGGGATAGCTTCTTAACCATTCGATCATTATCAAATGTCATATTTGTCGATCTCATATTAAAAAATCAGAACTAACAATATTATCTTTCAACTAAATTTTCCCATATTTTTGGCAGCTCCTTTTCAAATGATCTCAAAGTTCTAATGAAATGGTTTGTAACCTAGAAAGGGTATCGGATAAACAAATACGATTTTTATTTATAGTAAATACCTATTATCTTTTCTAAGAGTCTAAATGAATATTCAATTTTACTGTTTTTGAAGGTACACTAATTAAAATTGACTTGTTGTCAATTTGTACTCTTCGAGACACTGAGGCGGCTGCCGCTGACTCAGCACATTCCACATTCCATACATAGAATAAAATAACGTATTATTTTTTATACAGAATTTTTTTCTAACTAACAATTTAATGTGTACTGATACACCTAATTTTATGTATGAGAGCTTCCTATGTGAGAAAGCTACAAAGTTGTTGGTCCGCCTTCGTGCTAGAAACGTAATAACTTCTCAAACCGCTGCCCAACTTGGTGGCGATATAGGGCCCCTGTCTTTACTCTGTGCAGACAGGGAGTTCTTGTGAGGTGCTACATAAAACAATGGTTTGCGCGACATTTGGCCAGCACAACGAGGACATTATTTGTTTTATGTCTTGCTTCAGAATTGACACGTGAAAGAAAAATAACAAATATTTTCTAGATATTAATACATGTTTTAGCATTCGAATCCAAAGTTAAATAGAAATTATCTTTACATTAAGTTATAATACACATTTTTATTTTTGTTTATTCTTTGTTGTGTAACACCAATAAGTCGCGAGCAGTCACTGCATAGAATTGCAGTGAAGATGCTAGGAGAAATATATCTTTACTCTCGTCGTAGCTGTAAATAGGTAGATCTTGCGAGCATGTTGCTATTTGAAGCATCTCTTTACAACTTCGTTCAAACCAACGACGCTTTGATTCAGTACCCTAGTCTTGAAAACAGTCAATTATTTCAGTTCACCACCTTGAAATAGCTTCTAGTTAAAAGTCAAAGGTATTCTAATTATTCTTAAGAGGTTGTAAATCACCTTAACCTACACATTTATATAACTCTAAGCCACACAAATGTATAACGTACCTAATCCAAGTTAATCCTAACTAATATAAGTTTATTTTTTTGGTTGTTTGTCATTTCACGTCGCAACGGAGCGATCGATTGACGTGATTTTTTTGCATAGGGATAGTTGGAGGACTGGGAAGTGGCATAGGAAAAACATTTCATTACTGTGCGAAAATTATTTGTACGGCATTTTCTCCCTTATACCACGCTAGAATAAAAACAGTACGTAAACATTGAAAAGTTTTATGTTAAGCGGCTTGAAATTTTAAAATTATAAAGTTAGCGGTAAACACCAGATTTGATATTTTAAATTATTTGATTTGAGCGACGATGAATTAATATCTTCCCGAGGAATTCCTTTAAAAACATCTAATATTTTATTAATACGTTCATCAGAAATAATTACAATAAACCCCACGGAAAGATTGATTTTCTAGGCCTGCTAGAGCAAAGTCGACCGTCGGTTCGTGGGGCCGCGCGCGCGCCGAATATTGTTTTAACAAGACTTCATCACTTATGTCGTTAAGGCGAAGCTTAATGCTAAATCACTATTTTGATTAATCTTTATAACAAATTGATGTACATTATGAATACCAAAAAATATGCTTTAGTTAGATTGAAGGTTTTCCTATCGCTTCGCTTGAGTAGAAGACAAATAGAAACATAAATTACCCAATAAAAAATATAAATGTAAACTACTAAAAAATATTTTTTTTCAATAGAAATGTATGAACGCGTAAAGGAAACAACTTTAAAACATACAGTATTATAGCTTAGATTATCTGTGACAGTTTCACTTGATTAAGGCGATGCACTACGTCGTGTAATATTTTAAATCGAGCCGCTATCAATAACACCCCTTACGTAGATGGCGATAAGGTTTAAATTCCCGCTTAACACCATCCGCCTGTTTTGATTTATGCAAGAAAAAAACATGGCCATAAAGTGCCTTTTATTTTATTTTGTGGATGTTCAGGCACAAATATTTAAATTTTTTCTGATCTATTTATAAATAACTTAATTTGCGCATTAAACCATAAAATTATAACCGAAAATGGGTTCGTAAATAGGAAATTTTTAACTTTAAAGCAGTTTTCGTAGGTCTTATACATTATTTTTTTCTGGGCTTATTTTTTTTAATTATTAAAGGAAAAAGTACATAAGAGTAATAATGTTTACAATTTACAATGACAGTATTTAATACTACTCTTCCAGAGAAGCATTAGCTTGTGGTTGGATAGTTGTAGTTATAAAAAGACTTATCTAAATGTATTCTACTCGCAGTATTTAATTAAAGCATCAAAAAAATTTCTAGGCCACCAAATTTTCAAACCAAAACGTAGTAATGCAAAAAACACATGATTTTGCATTACTACGTAGTGCATCGCTTTAGCTTTTTTGCTTTCTTTTAAAATTATTTACTAAATAAATATAAACCCGTTGTGTGCTTGAAATCGAACGATTCTAGACTCCGTTTGGCAAGCGATTTTAATGCCTATTGCCTACAATATAAGGTAAACCAAGAATATACATATTTTTGGCTTGTAGCTTCCTCTTAAGATTCCCACTTTATTTCGAGATTTGATAGGGAAAATTCAACTGCAGGTCTGTACAATACACACAGCCGCGCGTCGCATATTTTTGTTGCTTGGCTTCTTCACTTACGTCGTTAAGATACCGACTTTATTATTAGTAGTGTGTCGTCTTAATATATATGAGGATGTCTATGGCGTATGTCGCCACTGACTTACTACCTTTTGGATCTAGTCCATGAAGCATGTCATTTTTTCTCTCCTACACTCACTGACGGCGTATGTCGCCATTACATTAGATTGAAATTATAATTTCATAACGAAGATGAGAGGAATTTCTGTATTTAAAATTGCGGAGAAGTGCTAGATTTTGGCTCACGAAACACGCCCACATCGCAGTTATTCTGTATTATTTAATCACATTACTAACTTGATAATTTATTCATTATTTAAATGAAATACGTACTGAAGACGGTAATGTTTAAAAAAACAGTAAATTACACAGTAAATATAATAGCCAGCAGCCATATTCAATCTGCTTTCGTACATGCGCACGCGCAGACCCGTAACCCGTCTCTCTTTCAAAATATCGTAACATCAAAGTATCGATTACTATCGAGTGCCACAAATTAACTTTATTTTGGTGTGGAATTACACAACAAATCAAATTTCTTTGCGCAAGGCGGGTTTCGAACACGTGACCAGTGGCGGTTTTGTCACGTAACGTAAGATATAATCTACGCGTTCATAGATGGTGTTAATTTAATTATTTTATTAATATACACTGTTTGCAAGATACGCTTTAAAATATTATGACGAATTACTTGTGCCCTTATTTACGCAAAATGAACATGAATAAATAATTTTGTCCGTATACGAACTTCAAGAAAGACATACAATTACAATATTGTATAGGTGATTTAATCCACAATTTGCATGCCTTTCTTGAAAGAATTGAGATTTTAAACAGACAAAACTATTTATTCATATTCATATTGCAAACAAATCGTCTTTAAATTTTAAAGCATAACTTGCAAAAGTGTTTTTCGTTAGTTAATTAAATTTAAGTCATCTTTAAACGCATGATTATACATTACATTTTCGTGTGTGTCTCTCCAAATCTCATCCCGTCTCTCAAAATCTCGAATCTGAATCCCGTTCCCGAATCCCGCTTTCAAAATCAGCGACGACGGTACTTTTTTTTCTATTTTATTTTGTTTATTTGGGAAAACCAACAGATTTTTTACATTCTTAAATAATCAACTTATAAAAAATACAAATAATATCTAATGATAGGTTTTCACTTAAAAAAAATTATAATAACAAACTAAGGGTCCAGTACCCGTGGGCAAAAAATATTTACAGAAAATACTAAATAAAGTAAAAATATCATCGGATATAAGAACACAAGTAAAATACAATATATCAATTTTATCCTCACACAACACCAATAATCATCAATATATATATATACCTACAACTAAACTGAACAGATGTTTATAAAATGAATCACTTGTAACTGGACAGGGTTCACATCAACTACATGATAACTTGAAATATGTTATTAATTATTAAAGAAATAGTTCATACAAAACATAATCGTGGCGCTTGAGCGGTACACCGAACGAGAGTGCAAACGTTCGGAATGTGTTTGCTGCACGGGTGCGCAGCGACTTTATGCAAAATACTATTTTTCAAGAAATAATGTATTTTTTCTGTAATTAAAGTTTTTATAAAATAAGTTTTTATTAAACAAGCTTTGGACAAAGACACTACCAATACCATGCTATAAAAGCTTTCAACAGTGTAAAAATTGAAATTAAAATTGAGGAAAATAAAAATAAATTCACACACAAAATTACAAAATGGATTAAAGAACAAAAAAGACAATATTACCAAAATGTCATAGCATAAAATAAAAATAAAACCTACACGTAACACGTGTCTCCTGAGATGGCAGTGTCCCGTTAATAGTCCTACCAGTTCCCTCAGTGAGTTTCTGTCCATATCGAGTAGTTGCCTGGTTCGGTCACTGACACTGACACGGACACTGCCATCTCAGGAGACACATGCAACTGTTGGGAGTGGAAAACACCAACATCTGTAGGAAATGTGAAGAGGAGGAAGAGACTCCAATTCACCTATGGTGCCAATGTCCCGCTCTGCTGGGAATAAGGCTCAGATACCTGGGAAGACACAGTGTGGAACCAGAAGACATCGCCACATATCCAATGACAGCCCTGGTGAACTTCATTAAAGGGACCGGGTTACTGGCAAGGGAATGAGGTAAAATGGGAGATAGTACAATGGGCCTATGGCCTAAGTGCTCGCGGGGAACGTAAGTAAACCGCCTCCGACTATAAAAAAAAAAAATACACGTAACACACAAAACCAATATAAACACACATCACTCACAAACACACAAGATTATTTTCAATGTATTATTTTTTAATTTTAAATATATTATTATGTATTTTTAATATTAAATGTATTATTTTCTCATTAAATGTATTATGTAGATTATATTTTCATATTATAAAATGAAGGCCTCAGCACGGGCAACCCACACAGTGAGGCCCACATTACTGGAAAACTTAAAATGTAAAAAATATTGTACCAAATTAAAAAAAAAAATTAATTCCCGAAGACGTCACATTTTAATATAAAAAATTAACAATTCCTTGCATTGAGATTTTTTAATAAAAAAACTTTTTTATAACCTAAGACACTTTATTAATTAGCCACAGATTCTTTAATGAACTGCCAAATTGTATTTTGTTGCTAGATCACTAATTGGTGCAGAGATATTGTAAAATTCCTTTAGATCTAGGGAAAAACAAATATAACTAGTAGTCCTGTGAACATTGGTTTAAATGTTATTATATATTAACATATTTCTTTTAACATATTTACTATGAATATTTAATTTACAAAAACCATTAAAATTTTATTTTCATTTAAAACTTATAAAAAAAAAACTTTCTTCTACAGCACATAAATACTTGTCACACCTATACATAACGACGTAAACACCTCAGCACAGGTTCTCCTAGTGAGGTGTTCACGAAAGATACAATATTACTCACATACAGTTTCACCTTCTCAAACCTACCTTACACACAACATATTATAGTTATAAGTTTGAAATATATCATGTACAAATATAAATAATTATTAAATTATTATTAATATAAATAATTAATTATTATTACTGTAAATATTGTATAGAAATAAAAAAAAATGTTCCATCAAGGCACACTAATGCAAATAACTCACCAATTACTCGCGCAATCTCACCACGATCAATTATTACCCTTAGGACGGGTTGCTTCAAAGAATTTGAACGATTCATCAAATTTCAAATTTACTTTTCAAGATTTGTGAAAGTTCTAATTAAGATCTGTTATTATATCATTATGGGACGGTTGCTTCACTAAACCTAAAATAATAACAGATTTTTAATGGAACTTTCACATAACTTGAAAATTATCTTTGAAATTTGATGAGTTGTTCAAATTCGGTGAAACAACCCGTCCTTAGATATTTATCATGATTTTTCGCTAACATTCAAAACTAATTTTATTAAATTTCGTGATAAATCATTTAAAAAATATTTAAGCTCAATTTGTCATTTAACTCGATTAAAATTTGTGAGCTTCGTGTACGTTTTAATTATAATTTTTTTCTTTTCATCTCTCCAC
Organism: Hesperophylax consimilis; assembly: GCF_061612785.1. Classification (NCBI taxonomy): domain Eukaryota; kingdom Metazoa; phylum Arthropoda; class Insecta; order Trichoptera; family Limnephilidae; genus Hesperophylax; species Hesperophylax consimilis. Next base: position 28,219,272 of record NC_142856.1, on the reverse strand, counting down.
ATAAATTCTTCCTGATTTAATTTTTTTCTTTATCTCTCCACACAGTTTTTACCCATTTTGTATTTTTTAAAATTATTACTCATACTTTAATCATTAGTAAAGATTAAGAACAATAAATTTGTTCCCAGATGAAATTACCAGGATATGTAATACGTACATTAAGTATGTATAATTTAATATTTAGTACATTAAAACTTGTGGTAAAATTTACTGTAAATGTCTAAAAAAATAAACAGTCAAGACCTCAGATCCAAATTAGCCTGATTCTAATTTTATCTTAATTAATAATCACAACCAAAATTTACTCTAAAATCATAATTAAAATTAATTAATTATAAACCACTTTTTTATAATTTTTTTCTAGTAAAAAATAAAGATTTATACAATTACTTCAAAGAAACATTCTTTTTTCAAAATTTCTTTGTATAGTTTTCGCGGTCTCTGTAGTCGAGGGGTAAGGCTCTCGACTAGCAAGCTGGATGTCGCGGGTGCAAATCCCGGTGTGAGCCGGTAAATTTTGTTTGAGAAAAATATGTAATTTCACAAAATACTAATTAAAAATATTATACATAGTATATTTGCGGCACGTTCCAGAGTGGGAGATACTCTCAGTATCGTCCTGGAACACTAGGGCAATAATGAGAGTATCTTACGTTGTTAGAAATATACCGTGTTTGGTGACCAGATATGAATAACCAGGTACTTCCCTACCTTCCTCTTCCCCATCTCCTTCCCCTAACCAGCCTCACAACATACCAAATTGGTTATGTCATAGTCTCACTGGCTACCGACGGTCGGGACTTTCGTGCGAAAAATTATTTACCTAAATAAGTAGTATTATATTGTAAATATGCGAATAACAAATTCTAAATAAATACGACGATTTCACATTTGAAAAAAGAATCTTTACTAAAGCATTAAAAAGGCCACCATCTTGAAACGGAAAGAGAAAGTAGAACGGAAGTACTGACAGATGAAATGAAAAAAATGGTCGAGTTAAAATAAGACAATCGTGGAAAAGACCAACAGAAGATTTATTGATGAGTGATATTTTTATACATTTTTTGCCACAATTAAAAAGGCTACGAACCGCCACTACCTTTGGCCTTTGGATTTGTAATTAAGGATCTCATCCACTCGACTACAGAGGTCGTGAAAGGAGAAGGAGTCCTTCTTGAGACTAGACCACCTCAAAATTAATCAAAAAATCTATTGTTTCAAAATTTTAATTGTCTTATTATTTACTCAAGAGATTTCGGTATTTTCAAAGGCTGTAAATTTAAATTGCGAACATTTTCCATACAATGACAGGGGAGACAAATAAAACGAGAAAAACTTCTGAATCAAGAGTTGATTATGTAAATTTGGCTCTGTTTTGTCTTCTGTCATCTTATTTGGAAAATAGGAGTGGGAAGGCAATTTCCAACGCACGAGCTCAGTAAGATATGCTTATTTTTAAAGCTTTGAACAGAATAAACACGCGAGAATTCCTCCTTTACTTTACCAAGTCTGATGTTATTACTTATTACCTGTAATAAATGGCTTTACACTTCCTACGTTCCTATTTACTTACCTACATATATAGCTAGCAAATAATTATTTTGTTAAATACGAAATTAATGACATAATATTGAGGCCCTTTCTGTTTTGCTAATTATTGGTTGTCTTTTATATAATACCTTTCAAGAATTCTATAATTTTCTTTTCATGTCTAATTTCCTCGAAGTAGCATTGTAGTAAATATGATATTAATCTTGCTTCAATGCCAAGACACGACGATAGTCCGAATTATTGCTTATGATCACCGTAATACTGAATGCTGTATAAATGAGATCCCTCAAGCGTATGTGTGGTAAAACCACGCATGATCGAATGCAAAGCTGATGTAAGCATAGTAAGTAAGATTAAGAATGGGTTGCTTAAATAGTTTGGGCATTTTTTATAAATTTAATTTAGATTAAATTTGATAATATTATTATTAAGTTCTGCAAGTGTTTTAGTTTTTTATTATTGTGACAGCTGTTTCGGCTTACAAGGCCATTTTCAAACTGTGGTTAGTCCACATTGAGACGACGTATTTATATTATTTCAAATGAAAATTTTGAAGGTGCATACATTGATTTATTACTGGTTAGACCGATGCCATGATCTATTGGTGGTTAAACCAATCTATGTTTTCCCCTCAGTAAATGGTAATAAGTTCTTAATTATTTACTGATGACTTTATTGCTATGAATTATTTGGGTGCATTATACTGCTTGGGTTTTATTAATAAAGTACGGAAAATAATTAACTCACCACTTCTCAGTATTTTCACGCCACCGAATTCACGAAAAAAACTAACAAGCAAATCGAAAATGGCACATTTCAAATCGTCATGGAAAATTTATTCGGCTACATAAAAAATTAATTAAAAATACATTCAATATCGTAATTTTTTTAGATAATAAAAGAAGGTAAAATCCAAAAATAAATATCCAAATGTATTATAAACGGCATTTAAATAATTAACAAACTAAAAATATCACCCATGGAACCTAATTCTTATTAATTAATACAAATTGTTAAGAGGACCTGCAGACAAACAACCATGTGACCTATAGTTACACTGGACGACCTTTTTTTTACAAAACCTGTTTTATCTACTATATTAATTTGAATAAATTAACAAAAAGTCATGAGAACAATTTCCATCAGATACCATCCGGTCACGGGGCAACTGAAACTGGTTGGCAACTACCGGTGGCAAACTGGTTGTCGAGCTTCTCTCATGGCGCAACTCGAGTTGAAAATTTCACACATTATCTAAGCTGGTTTAACAATAGAAGAACACTTAAAAAACATGTTAAAAATGTCTGCAGAATCAAGTGATGATGAAGCCGCCAATATTATTTTATTTTCTTGCACAATAAGGAAGTCTATTGTCGTAAATCCACGGGAATTTTTCAACCTACTGAACAATTAAAATTTTTTCCTACTCGGACATATCGTACTCTGACAGCTCTTGAGGGATAGATAAATCGCAAATTTTTTTGAAAACTGACATATCTATGGGCAACTGAAATGCGCAAGCGATTTTCGAGTGATTGGTTGCGTCGCCGTCAAAAACTGGTTGCACCGTGTGCGGATCACCTTACAACTTGAGTTGCTCACTTTTTTTTTCAGTTGCCCCGTGAGCGGATGGACTAACAGTTGTAACCAAGGTTATACACAAATTGAAGTTAGATAAGAATTTTAAAGCTACGTTTGTAACTTGGTTTCCACCACCTATTTGAAACTTTTTGTTACGCATGAATTTTTCGAAGAGAAGTAAATTTCATCAATTTGCACAAGTCGACAAGTACTTTTTATCTTTATCTCATCTTACATATTATTATTCTTTCAAGCACAAAACAAAATGCAATAAATGGAAGTTTTAACCATATTTTGTCGTTTTTAAATAACCGATTATTTGGCTATAAGACTTCGAGCGACCCTGTCCATATAATAATATAAGGTACTTGTTACCCACATTTACGTTTCTTAATTAAATTTCAACATAATTATTTCAGGGTGATTATTTGCCTACCCCTATTGTATCCGTTCATATTAGGAGAAGATTAAAACAAACTATACACTATTATTCCGCCCTAGGAAGTAACATGGGTATGAACACTTTAAACTACGGAGGAAAGTAAAATATCCTTCACAATAAACTCATATTAGGTATGGACTACTAAGGGTGTATAATTATATTTTATTAAACGTGCAGAAGAGTGGGGTATAAGCTTATAGAAGTAGAAACAATGGAATAGAACAAAATGGATTGGCATTTGTGTAAGAGGATAAAGCTATATTCTTACTTTCTGTTAAGAAATGTCGTGCGGGATATTTTTCCAACAAAAATTACAAAGATGAATATATTTTATAAATTTCAAGGAAAAAAACTCACATGTAAAACAAACAAAAATCATTAAAAGCTAAAACAAAGACAAGTTTTGCATACATAATATCATAAAAGTGAATATCTACATACGTTGATAAATGGATAAAACTTAGATATTTGGCATGAGTTTCCATGTATATTTTTATAAATAATTAAAAAATACTTAAGTTTTTAGGAGCTGGCAAAAGGTAAAATGGAAAGGTATGAAGTTAAGTGCTTAATTTATTAATAAGGACGGGTTATTTCACAGAATTTGTACAATTCATCAAATTTAAAAGCTAATTATCAAATACTGTAAAGGTTATAAAATTGTATCATTATTATCCAGTTATTTTAGATAACTGAAATGATAACAAAACTTGACTAGAAATTTCACAGAAAATTATAAATTCGCTTTAAAATTCAAATGGTTGTTTCCAGAATTTTAACAATTCATTGAATTTCAAAGTTAGTTTTAAAAATTAACTTAATTTGATGAATTGTTCAAGTTTTGTGCAACAACTGACACAAGGTTCTGAAGATTTTAAATTTCTTTATGCCCAAGGCAGATCCTTAAACAGATTTAAGGGCTTTAATTTGCATGTTGATTACAGTGACCGGATAAATCATCACATCTTTAAAAAGTTATATAAAGTCATGGAAAGTGATGAAACAAAAACTTTATTAACTAGGTTAGGTTACGTTAGGTTAGGTTAAAAAAGGAAATTATCATCGTTTCTAATGACTTTATATCACTTTTTGAAAGTGTGTTCAATTGTCACTTTGTTGAGTTATCATAGAACCGTTGATTACCTTACCTTATTCGTGTCTCACAAGTCAATCGATTGCCAAATAAATGATTATTACTTATGAGGCCGCAAGGGATCAATATAAAATATTTCTGATGGAGACTGCTCTACTTTGGTTTATTTCAATGTGTGTAAAGCATAATGGTTATTTGAGGGTAGATGAGGAACTAGAATAACTAGATGAACCCTCACGCACGGATTAACCAAGGGTGTGAATTAAGACGGGAGAAGAACGCACAAAGCAAATTTGAGGCAGGATGAACGTGATTCTCTGACCAAATCTCCTCAAAATATTACGTAGAATTTACAAGCCCTGTTCAGTTCCGCTTCTTGTTATATTCTTGTCATATATATTATCTTTGCATTCTTAAAATCTGTTTGTTTGTCTGAAATAAAACTGCTCGATGTGTGGTCTCTGGTGTCTAGAAATTTTCCGTTATTTTTGATCTTTCAAATACACGCCGTTTCTCCGCACGGATAAGCAGTGGATGAGATGTTACACAATTCTGTTTCGACCGTCTTTCTCGGGGTGACCGAATAACTCATCAAAATATTGACCGGTTGGTGGCTGAGTTGACATTGCGTTTGTCTTCCGCCCAGGCGTAGTGTGCTTAAGTCCTCCATCACAACACAAACAACGTTTTCCGCTTACTATGGTGGCAGTAGGAGATTTTATAATACTGTCAGGTTATTCGTAACTCGGGAATGTTTGTATTTCATTTAAAAAAAGAAGTACAAAATGCCTTTAAAAAGTATCATAAAGTCTCAAACCAAAACCAAGTTAAATGTAGGTTTGTTCATAGGTTAGATTTTTCATTGCCTTTAACGAATTTTTATCACCTTTTAAAGGTATGTTGAATTATCTTTGTGTTGAGTTATCTTGGAACCCCTTCTGGGGCACCCCCGCTTCCCTACACTCCTTTCTTCGTTCATTCGTTCTGCATGTTTAATCCATCTAAACACCCCTTTGTTTTTTTTTGTTTTACACCAACCCCACACGGGAGGCCCTAAGGAAAATAATTTCCCGCATTTTTCATGGTGTCATAAAAATTGTACAAATTTTTTAGTACGATTGAAGGGTTGGAATTATACCTACCTGAAGGCATACTTTATGATAATAGAAAATTCCGAAATAATATCTTCTGTTAAAATAATGCATTTTGGTTTCGTGTGCATTAATCAATAGCTGTTATTTATAAATCAAAAGCACTCCGCAGGACTTTGTGTGTGACAGTTGTATAAATCAAAATCAAATTTCCCTACCACAAAACCGAATGCATTGAACTGCTGTTTGGTTTTATACTGTACCAAAATCATTTACAAAGTTATTGAAAATTGTAATAATCATTTAATGCTATGTATTTTGAAATTTGGAACGATATTTTATAAAGGAGTGGCCCTATTCTGGCAAAAACATATTAGCCTGTGTAAATCGTAGATAGTAGAAAAAATCATTGGTAGAATGCGATTTGAATGTGGTGTTTAGATGCGTTTTGCAGGGTTTGACAGTTTATACCTCTGCCAGTTGATTCCCTAAATAATTATTTGTTTCTCTACGTCCTTATCGGTAAAGAAGTTTGTAGAGAGGATAGACGGCCTTGTAGCAAAAGTCGATTTACTTATATCTGCAGGCATCTTGAGCGGAAAACCGCTATTTAATTTAGGTTTTTTATGTTACGCCATAATCACACCAATAAGTAACTAACACTTGCTAATAACTAATAGTTATTTTTCTGCTTCTTCTTCTAAGTATGATCAGTAGTTTGTAATTGTCTATAAGCTAGGCTTCCAATAAGCTCTCTTGTATAAGTATTAGAAGATTATCGTGGGAATTCAATTTATATAAAAATATTCAGCATTACCCGGTTATAAAATATAATAAAAATATACAGCATAACGTGCGCGTGCCAGGCTTCAATAATGTTGCGGGCACTCCGCGTCCGAGACCGGTTTTGTAGCAAACCATACACACATGTTGTTGAGACCAAAGCTAGATTCGGAATGCCGATAATAATATTTTTCATTCGACTATTATTGATTATTCGATTTTTTAAATTTGTATGGGGGTTTCAGGCTATTAATTTTTGCTTAAGATAATTTGCTACCCTTTGTGCTATGCATAAAAACCTTGTCTTATAATTAGTTTGTCAATAAAATAATTCAAATATATTGTTGATATTATCAGTATTTAAATGGTCAGCATAATTTTGATGTTTTGATCAACTCGGAAAATGTTTCGAACGATATATTGATATAAAGGATATTGGCATAATATAATAGGTACCTTCAAACAGTTTTTGAGAAAACGCCGAACACAAAAAGGTAACGGAGAAGAAAAATGATCAAATGACAAAATCTGAAATTACTCATATAAAAAATAAATTATATCTGGTTCAGTTTCCCATCAAAGTTAAAAATTTCATTAACTTTCTGTGACTGAAGGTGTACATTACGAATACCAAAAATTAGCTTTAGATAAATCAAAGAGTTTCACATCGCTTCACTTGAGTAGAATACAAATAAAAAAATAAATTAAGCAATAAAAATATAAATGTAACATACTAAAAAAAATATTTTTCCAATATAAATGTATGAACGCGTAAAGGAAACAACTTTAAATAAATTCAATATTATAGCTAAGATTATTTGTGACAGTTTCACTTGATTAAATTTTTTGCTTTTTTATAAAATTATTAACAAAATAAATAAAAACAAGTTTTTTGCTTGAAATCGAACGTTTCTAGACTCCGTTTGTGCGATTTTAATGCCTATTACCTACAATATAAGGTATACCAAGAATATACACATTTTTGGCTTGTAGCTTCCTCTGTAGTTGAAATATTCAATGCAGGTGCACTTTTAAGATGAAATTCGCCCTTGAAAAGTATTTACGGATCCAATTATAGCCGAAAAATTCACGGAGTATTATAATTAAGTGAAATATCAGTAATTAAATGTGAAGCCAAAAATATTACTAAAAAAATGGCCTCAGGATCATTGCTATTCAAAAGATGACCAGAAATTTACCTTTCAAATGAAAACCGTTAGTAAACATAAAAAAATATAAGGTATTGAGAATAATAAAAAAAAAAAAATTAATAATATTAAAAAAATAAATAAATTAGTAAATTGACTAACTACCCAGTTAGACTGGAGAATAATTCTCCACTAACCGGGAATTGTAATTAGTTAATTAAGATTGTTATGTATTATTATGTTATATTGTATCTTCTATTATTAAAAAAAAAAATAATAAAATAAAAAAAATAGTTACTAACAAAAATGTTAATAAATAACAGAATTATATAAAAGTTGATTAAAAAATGGTTCATGGCGGACATTAATACAAAGACGGGTTTTGTTCCTACTACTACGCTCCTGTTCCTAGATGCAAAGCGTATAACGAAACGCATAAGAAAAGAAAGTTCATTTAACTTGCGTGAGTGAATGAAATAGCTACATATATAACTGCCCTATTCACGTCAGGGGTTTAAAAATAATTAATAACCAACGCAAGGTTTCGCAGCACAGAATAATTTATCAATGTCGTGGTATGCACATTACAAGTAGGTACGGTGTAATGTCTGCAGCCCATTCCAGATTAATGCTGAGCTGCATCGATATTAGGTACCGGCGCAAGAAGTGCAGTTCCCAGAAGCAGATTATACCAGATTCAGGCTGTACTTCATTAATTAAAGCGCACTCAACACTTTGGGGAGATTACCCATTCCCATTCTCCTTACTGGGGAAAACATAATATCAACATCATTAGATAATATAATATCATCAATAATAATAATTTCGGTTGTCGGTGCATTAAGTGAAATATTTCCGCGTGAAATTATTCACGTTCAATGAACTTAAATCTCCTTTCAAAATTTCATCATTGGAACTGATTATAATATTTGGATGATTTGTATCAAGGGCGCTGTACAAAAATATAATACATTTCTACAATGATCTATGTTATAACTAACTATATAATATGGAGATAATATACAGTTCAATACTTAACTGGTAGGTCACTTGAGATTAACACTTAATTAACATTAACTAATTGTTTATTAGCGAAATTTAGATACAGGATTTAGGACATAATTGGAAATTGGATATAACTGGACTTTCTTTCAGGAATGGTATATTGTATATTGTGTGAATTCCGACAAGCAATAAAGATGGTACTTGCCTATGATAAGGAAATTATTTTATTATGATTATAAAAACAAAAACACTACATTTGTGTGTCTAATTCCTTTGTTTAAATTTTGGACAGATTTTATGATTTTTCAAGTGAAGGGTGTTTATTCGAAAGGTTAATTTCTGTTCTTTTCTACTAATATAATAATTGGATAACTTCTTTAGTGAAAAATTACCTCAAGGACGCTCTAGGCGTGGCATATACTTTCAGTATCGCCCGGCGAAAGATCACCATTCAGAATTGCTGTTTGAAATGGCTCTAGTAGAGTTTGGTGACCAGATCAGAATTGCCAGGTAATTCCCCACATTCCTCTTCCCAATCTCCTACTCCTCCCTACTACCTTCAGCCTCACAACATACCCTAAATATTGGGGATGCCATGGTCTTACTTAATCCCAACTGTTGGGAGCAGTTGGGACTCGCATAAATTTGATTTACAAAATATTGTTATTTCTCTCCGGATAAAAATAATCAAATAATATTTGAATTCTACCACCATAATTATCAATGAAAAATGTTGCTTTTGCAATGATCAACAACTTATGTTAACTTTTCTAAAAGTGATTGAACCCACGACTTCTAGTCATATTTTGGTAAATATTTTATTTGTAACAAGATGCGTGGATCCTTTTACTTATTTTATATGAATGGTTTCGATGTGTTGCACATTCAGATTTATTCATTAACCATTGTGCATTGTTTGTATTTCCGACCTTGGATTTTTTGGGACACATCGGTGGCCGAACCTGCGATCGAATTACAAAATCTGATAAAGTTCAAAAACGTGATGTCGAGAGAAAGTTCCTTAGTTCTAAGGAAGAAAAAAAATGTTGTCAAAAGGGAAATCAGCACAAATCTAGGAAAATTTCGAACTCAGTCAAAACATTTTTTTTACATAGGACAATATTACTTGAATTGCTAATAAATATGTTTGTATTATATTTTTTAAAACAAAATAATAATATTTAATTTGTAGTACCGACTACCTAGAGTACAGAATAATAGAAGAGTATGTATGATACGATGTATGAATGTGAATGAGGCTAAGAGTGTGTGCCAAGTCCGAGTTGTTTAGCAGTACGTCCTCTCTGCCTACCCCTGAGGAGAAACGGCGTCATGGTTAGTTAGTTGTTTAGTACCTACCTACTTCAAAAGAAATATTTTTTTCATAAATATAATCCGACAGCATATTTTTAGGACTCCCGGTTAGCTTAAATAATGTTTATGTAAATCAAGAAGTGTTTTTTAACAATGACAACACAAAATGATATGATGTTTTGAGGAAATATTTACAATTTTATTCTATTTACCTGTCTGTACGAAATGTACTTTTTAAGTTTAATTTTATGAAAAACTCATTGTAATGCAGCAAGTTATTTATTTAAAAGCCATTAACATAGGTATAAAAGTCATTGTACTCTGAAGTAAATATTATTGACATGTCATATAGCATGAAAAACTCATTTTAATGCAGCAAGTTATTTATTTAAAAGCCATTAACGTAGGTATAAAAGTCACTATACTCTGAAGTAAATATTATTGACATGTCATATAGCATGTAATGGGAAAAACTCATTGTAATGCAGCAAGTTATTTATTTAAAATCCTTTAACATAGGTATAAAAATCACTATACTTACTATCACTATCACTTATCTTACAAAACTGAGTAGTATTCAGTTTGATTGTAAGAAATCTCTCATTTTTACAACTTTTTAATATACAAAGGTATTATCATTAATTTTTTCTAACTAATTTAATTTAAATCTCTAAATAATATTAAAATATCTTCAATTGCAACGAAAATACATGTAAAATATCTGTTAAAAATGTGTTCTTATCCCGAATAAACCAAAGTACATATATTATGGGGTAACGCTTGTTGTAATTTTAAATAAAATGTAGTAGTTGTACTGTATAATTACTAAGCACATAATGTGTTAGTAAAGTAATAAAATCTAAAATTAATTTCCCCTGTAAATTACAGATGTACATCTATAAACCAACAATATTATAAACTGTTGTTTTCCTAATAAAATATGTTATGGCGATTTAAATAAAACTATGATAAAATAGAGTTAGTGACGTAGTATGCTTAATTACTCATCTTTTGATTCTTGCATAGGTACGTAAAAAATTCATCTTTTATATGATAACAGACTTCCTACATCATTGATATCAAAGTATTTATTTCCTAATCTGTGCAGGCGATATATTTTTTCTGCATTAGTGGCAGTATTGTTAAAATAATATGTTGAGTTGGTCTACTTGGTACACGATAATTTATCGGCGATTGATTGATTGACTAGATTAACAAGGCCATTCTAGAACCAAGAAGAAGATAATTAGTTGGAATTCAAGTCAAAATGAGTTGCTGTGGAAAAGTTGTCTTTGAATACGCGGCAATCGGTATCATGCCATACCATATTTAAGCAAGCTCCTTTTGCCAATTACCAATTTAGGATGCAATTTTATTGAATTTAATTCTTAAATGCGTAACTCTTACTTTAAAAAACATTATTTTTTATTTTACAATTCAATTTTATTAATTGTTGCCACCTGATACCGCGGTAACAATTCACTGAGCTTTCCGCCGTGCCACGGAGTTCACATCATTAGGTACTCCTTACTTATCAAATAAAACTAATTAAATAAACAGTTAACAAATATTTTAGAGGATTAAATGCTAAAACTCACATCCATGTAGTCAAATAACCCATCAAAACACTTATATTTAAATTCTCCTTTATTGCGGCTTTGTCGAAGGTTTTATCCAAAAAGTTCTCTCCCATTTCCCGATAAGGGATTGGTTGTGATTTTTGCGGAGAGAAATAATAAAATATCCAAAGGGTTAGGGAAAGTTTCCCCTATTTGGGGAATATTAATTGTTGAGTAACTAAAGAATTCCCCCTAACAAAAGTTTAAAGAGCTCCACAAGGATTTCTGTAATTAAAAGGTGGGTAAATATACTACTGAATATTAAAGTCGCTGGAGATGTTCAGTTTTCAGTTTATAAAATAACTTGTTTGTGTTTCGAAGGGCTATATTAGATTGTTAGTGAAAGGGCAAAGTGATAAGGGTTAAGTATAAATCTAAAATGGTTGGTTACCTACCTACATCATTAAAATATTTTATTTTCTTATGTGTAGTAGGTCCCTAACTACTTATCACTACTATGGCCCGGTATGTCAGTTGAATGCGGTGTCTATGATTTTAATAGATGAACGTGTTTCTTTTTTATTCGTAAAACCAAACTACGGTTTTGGTGAGTGATATATCTGTGCTGTCTAATATCCATTTTTTTATTTGCTTTGCTGGAGTTAGGTCACTATTCATGAAATTTTGACAAACAAACCAATGAAAACAAACTGTACTGAGGTTGAAAAATTCCTCTTCTAATACCTTACCAGACTATTTGTCTAGTAAGATTGATCAACAAATAAATATTTACTACTCTCGAACTTGTTGAAAATATACTATAAATATATTATTTTATGTTCCGAAAAAAGAAAACCAAATGAAACCAAACTAGAGAAAACGCAACATAACATAACGCATTACTAGTGACTTTAAATAATTAAGACAAAATCTGTTTTACTATTCTTATTATTTTGTTTCTGCGCTTTGCTTTTTTGCGTCTAAACAACGCAACGGATTTTGATAGGGTTTTCAATATCATTAAGATAATTTCTTCCGAAAAGTAGAGAAAAGTCAATCGACGCCAGGTATGCGTCAGCTAGTTTACTATAAAATACTAAAGAAAAATAACGTTTAACTTGCGTCTGAGAAAAAATAGGCACAAAATAAGCTTTGGCATGTACAATAGATTATATACATAGAAATTTAGATCAAGGGTATAAATGAATAGCGATATATCTAGATTTATATAAATTCTTTGACTCAATCTGCCTCAAATAAATTGTAAGAAACTCCAACTATTGAAAAGTTATATGAGTAACAGAATACAACAAGTCAAAATTAACAACTATACTTGTAAACCACTGCCGATTACATATGGAGTTCCACAAGGAAGCATACTAGGGCCCGTTCTTTTTACTATTTACATAAATTAACTTTGCATTATGAAAATACAATAATTAGTTATGCTAACACACGGTTTTATTCTTTAAATCTAAAGATTGGAATAATGTATAAAACAAAGCGAATTTAGGAATCTCGCAAGTTAAAACATGGCTAGACTCAAATAGACTTACACTAAACATATCGAAAACAAAATTCATAACATACAGTATAAATAGCACGGAACAGCCAAAAAACAAAACAAACAACATAAAAATACGCGAATGCTTAAACACCAACATTTGTGATTGCCCTCCTCTAGAAAACGGAACAAATAAAGTATCTAGGAATCGTAATTGACCATAACCTTAGATAAATACATCACGTCAAACAAATCACAAATAAACTCCTCAAAACAATACACATTTTCCTAAACATATGTAAAATAAAACAATTGAAAACAATATATTTCGCACTTTGCCAATCAATAATAGAATATGGAATTATTGCTTGGGAAGGAGTAACAAACTTGGATATAGATTACATAGAAATCGCACAGAAAACGATCTTAAATGTAACTTTACCCTAGAAGCCTTATCTACGCCTGCGAGGCATACACATAATATTAAATTCTATTTCTCTTTTTAACGGTTGAAGTTAGCGCCTCGTGCTCTTAAACTAACCCAGTGGCCGGCCAGATCTCGCCGATGGTAGGGTATCACTAAGGTAAGTCCAGCCATTTTTGAGTTTTTCAGGTATGGTACGCCTGCGAGACGTACGTTTAGGCTTTGTGTAACTTTTAACTAAGATTATGTGTTTTTACTTTCGTGAATTTTTTGTCCATTTTATGTTTATTTTGGCATTGTTTCAGATACCAACATGTCATGGTCTAATGTATTAAACAGTAACGATATTTTGAAAATCTTAGACCGAGAAGATAGTCTTTTTCTGGGAGAATCAGCTTTTGAAGACGAGGACAGCCAGTTTGTGGACGACATTCAAAGCGAAATGAAAATAACTATGTAACTGAAGAGGCTTTCCCTTTACAAGAATCTGCTCCCACTGAAGAAGCCGACTCAAAATTGTAGAATCTGACCTAACATCTGTTTCTGCTCATGCTTCATAATCTGCCAACTTAGGGCGAATTTATCGTGTTCCTGGAAATACTCTTAGCGGTAAAAATGGACGCGGGATGTTTGGTCAACTAATAAGGGTCTATCATCTCACAGAACTTCAGCTATGAATAAAATCAGCACCTCTCGAGGACCAGCTCAAATTACAAATTAAATCTAGTGGGCATTTTCTGATCAAATAGGCGGGAAATCCAAGAACAATTGAAAAATTCGAGATCTCGACCCGCTGGCAGTTCTACGTTTTGTTTAGATGGCCCTCTGACACTTCTATCGTACAAGCCAAAACCTGCAAATATGGTTTAACTTTTATTTTGTTGTGATGAAAGTGCAATAATTAATAATTCAAGTGGCAAACCAGACATGATTCATTTCTAGAAAAAAACAAAAGGAGGAGTGGATTCATTTGTCATTCAATATCGTGCAACCACAAAACTAAAAGATGGTCAGTGGCTGTTTTCTATGGCATCTTAAACATGGCTTTTGTCAATTCTGCTGTAATTTATGGCCACAACATGATCAAATAAACTCTCAAAACAAAAGAGAATTCATTAAACAACTCAGCACAGATTCGGTCAAGCCTTGGATTCAGACTTAAAAATATAAGCCAAATTCTCGCAAAACTTACTGATTCATGTAATAAACTTCAGGCAGGAGAACCAGAGCCCAAAATACTGCTCTTTTTGCTGCTAAAAAAAAGAGAATGTTGAAATTTGTCTGCTGTAAGTGCAAAAAGTCAGTATTTTCTGAGCACAAAGTTGATGTCTGTGTAGATTGCTCTAAAATTATATCTAGTAATTAAAAGCATGATTACTTTTAATGTTTGCCCTAAGAATAGAAAATTAATCTTAAAAAAATATATGATTATTTGAAAAAAACATATGTTCAAGTTGATTTTTAAGAAGATGATTTTTTTGTTTGAATATAAGCCTAATGTTTTGATTCGTTGTATTAAATACCTGTGATAGTAGTTTTCATTGATAAAACTGTGTTTTATTATTAGTTTACATACCAACCTTAACTTTTCATCGAAAAATAGGGCACAAGTAGGTATATTTTAGCCTACTGGCTGTCATTTACATGTGTACGCCTCTGAGACGTATTTTAAGGATGTACCTATAAAATAGATTAGGCTTCTAGGGTTAAATGACTGACTGATACAGAACAAATATTCAACAGTTGCGACGTACAGATATACGCCAATTATACGTTAAAATACTACTAAACTACATTTTTGACCAATAAACAAATTTCAACATACACAAAATATCAATAACAGACCAGTTAGACAAGCGTGCAAAAAAAACATTAAACTCCGACGGTATATACAAGCTTTGGACAAAGACACTATCAATACCATGCTATAAAAGCATTCAAAAGTCTAACACTTGAAAATAAAATTGAGGAAAACAAAAATAAGTTCAGACACAAAATTACAAAATGGATGAAAGAACAAAAAAGACAATATTACTAAAATTTCATAACATAAAATAATAAAACCTACACGTAACACACAAAACCAATATAAAACACGCATCACTCACAAACATACAACATAAAATAATAATATACCGATTTTAACTTTATTTAATTTAATTTTAATTTTATTTTATTTTACTTTTATTTTAAATCTATATTTATGGTTTAATTTTATGTTTTTTTTTCTTCAACAACGTTATATTTATTTTCATTAAATGTCTTACGTATATTTTTTGTATAACAAAATGGAGGCCTCAGAACGGGTAAGCCACTCAGTGATGCCAACATTACTGGATTTTAATATGAAACGTAAAATATTGTACCAAAATAAAAAAAAATGAAAAATCTATCTTGTGCAAAATTCAGCTGCCAACGTATGACACCAAACATTGTCTATCGCGATTGTATTAATAGGTATATTTATTTGGCGGACTTTACAAGATTTCACCGTCAGTGGGATTATGTTTTTATTTTATTAAGTATTTTATCTATATTGCACAGCACGGGAATATCGATTTGTAGTTCTTTGACCGTATTTTTTGTACGCGTCGATTTTAGAGGCGGAATTTTAATGACTTACTGTTTATAATGTGCTAATTTTATCATAATGCAAATTTGTCTCATAATCTCCCCCCCATTTAATGGGGGTTTACTGCACAAACGCACTTTAGAGAAAAACTTTCTTGTTTAAATTTAATTTAAATTAATTAAGTTAACATTTATTATTTGAGAAATAACAATTCACCTGCCGAAAGCCGGCTTATCTCTTTAGGTTTATCCTCTTCTAAGGGTGATCTATTTTTTTGTGTAACCAAAGACGCTTTTCGATGATATTGGAATTCTAACGGTCATCTTTCTTTCTTTAGTGACGATAATTGTCAATGTAATGGTTAATGTTTCTTGCTCTTTCTATGGCTATTTGTGTGATGGCCATTTTCATCAGATCATTCTTTTGTAATACTAGCGCAAACGCACGTTAAAAATCACGGGATATTATAATTGTAGGATTTGTGAAGTTGAAAGTATTTTGATAAAAAATATTTGTGTTGCAAAAAAGAAAAAATGTACCTTTTTAAAGCTAGTAATTCTTAAAAACATTACAATGACAATAAAATAAAAGACAAGTTATATTTATTCTCATCCAACAAAAAATGTAGAACTGCTTACTGAAAGCCATTGAAATAATATTTATTTTTCGGAATATATAAAAAAAATATTGTCTTCAATAGTTTAATAATACAATTTGAGGTTTTACTCAATAAAGTTATTCCAAAAAATAAATATTCATTCTAGACTTGCAGAAAAGTCAATAGATGTCGCATATTAAAAATAAAAAAAAATAAGATAGGTTTATCTAAAAAGACGCTGTCTAGATTGCATTTAGTTCGAGTTGAATCTTGCGATCATACATAAAGATAGTTGCCAATAAAAATGTGCGGTGAAAAAATGAAGACAATGTTGGTAGTTCTTATTCGAAGTATGATACAGTTAAAAGTGACCGAGGGGGATAGGGTCCCATTAGCTCAGTGGTAGAGCAGTGTCCCGGAAAGACAAGGGTCCTGGGTTCGTGTCCTAGATGTGACCGTATCCTTTTCTGATTTTTCTCTTTCAGATTTTCGTTTAGAAATCGCTAATATTGTCTTCAATAGTTTGAAATAATATTTGTGTACGAATGAAATAGCTCTATGAACGGCCCGCTAAAGTATGTCCTCTGGGCCTAGTTCAGTGAAACTTTGTGCTTTTTCTCAGTATATTCACATAAGTCCCTGTCAAACATTTAAACAAAATTAACGTGCATTTCAAATAAAGTTTATTATAGTTTTAAAATAGTTTTGTTACCTACTTTATCGCTAGTCTGACATGATTTATACTAATCAGTTACAATTTTGATAATTAAAAAGAATTCGAACAAATTCACTTATTACGTAGGGAGAAATTTTAAATCCGCAACCATACCCCGAAAACCGATATAAGTATATTTAATGTAGGTAAATAGCTCCGAAAAGGTATGATTTTAAACATTATAATGACATGTTTAACTAAATTGTACATTAAAATTAAAATTTACAATAAAATAAATTATACGATACAACAATACCTATAATCGAGTGACAGCTGTGTTTTGATCTGCTCCCGAAATAAATAGTTAACAATCTGATACAGCGAGTAAATTTCCCCGTGGATGTGTCAAATCCGATGAGAATTGTTAGTTTTACAAGGACGGGTTGTTTCGGAGAACTTGAACAATTCTTCAAATTTCAAAATTAATTTTCAAGTTCTGTGAAAGATATTTTTAAGTTCTGTTTTTATTTCAGTTCTGTCAAGCAACTAGCCTATAATGATATAATAACAGAATTTGAATAGGTTTTTCACAGAACCCGTAAATGAACGTTGAAATTTGATGAATTGTTCAAATTCTCCGAAACAACCCGTCCTAAGTCAGTGTTTGATTTGTCAGTGATTGACCAGTGAATAAATAATTATCAATAGTTTAAAATCGAAAAATTATCAGTACATCGCAAGTCAACCAAAAGGGTAATAGAGGCAGTGTTTGACCCACAGAGTCAACCAAAATGGCAAATTCAGAAAAAAATCTGAGAAGCAAAGGACAATCTACAGCTGCTAACCTTTCATCTGAGCCCTACGTTTTAAACTTCGATAATCTCCGGGAGAAAATGGAGATGAAAATGGAAAAAAAATTGGAAGTATTTAAACAAGCAATAATAAAGAAAATAGATGACGAAAATCAAGAAACCAGAAACACAAGGGACTTCATCAGCCGTCAGTACGATGACATTCATCTTAAGATGGAGACCATTATCAAACTGGTTTCGGAAGTTGAATTAATGAGAAAGGAGCTAACGGAAAAAGACAGAATAATAAAGAGCCTGGAAGTCAGACTGGCAGTAGTGGAGCAAGTAACTCATGAAGACACCCTTGAATTTACTGGGATCGAAGTAAAAGAGGGTGAGCAGCCTGCAGAAATTATTAAACGGGTGGCCGCAGTCTCAGGAATCGAATTAAAAAGCGATGACATCCTCGACATCAAGAAAATTCCAGACCGACGACCTGGAGTCCCCCCAAAACTCCACGTCAGATTTACTAACCCCCAAAAAAGACGACAAATTCTACTGAACAAAAGGCAACTTAATACAATTACAACACAAGGAAACGGATTCCAGAAGATTTTTGTTGGTGAAATCCTTGGTCCCTATTTCAAAGATCTTCTGTGGAGGTCTAAAACAAAGGCAAAAGAAATGGGCTTCAAATATGTCTGGTACAAAGACTGTAAAATAATGATTAGGAAAAATGACGGCGACAGGCAAATACACTACATCAAACATTCGGATGATCTTAAAAAAATTGATTAGTTTCTTTGATTGAGAGTCCAACTTTTACCGGTCATTCACTGGGTCGTTTCCCCCAATATTGGTGAGTCATATCTTTTATGCTTATTTTCGCACTGTAACAATAATGAACTCCTGCACTAGCAATAAAAGGTTGAAACCCCCAGTGATGGCCAGGGATTAGTGGAGCTCTCATTCAAGGGAACTAAACAATTCTTTTTTTTGTTTATTATAAATTTTATAATGGCTATTAACTTTAATCGCGTACATGCAGAACATGGTGATCAAATCAACCCTTTTACTACTTCAGATGCCAAAATTTGCAAATACCTTATAGCAGAGGTAAAAAACACTACAATTATGCACCAAAATATTAGGTCAATTAATAAAAACTTTAATGAACTCCAGATACAGCTTAACCACCTTAATATAGACTTCGATATAATTATTCTCACGGAATGTTGGTTGTCAAACATTTATACTCCAAAATTAATAAATCACTACTCTTCCTTCAATTCGACAAAACATGATAGCCAGAACGATGGAGTCGTCGTATACACAAAAAATGATCTTAACCCCATTGTAACGGAAATAGACATTATTGGCGCGAACTGTTTGCAAATAACATACAATAATGACACTTGCATTCTAGCAATTTACCGCTCTCCTTCGAATCGTAATATCACACCATTTCTAAACAGTCTTAATATCATATTATCCAATCTTTCCCATACTAAAAATTTGATAATTATGGGAGATTTAAATATCAACATACTCCCAAATAATCCACATCACCAATGTCACGACTACCTGAACATGTTAGAATTCCATGGATTAATTAGTACCATCAATACACCAACAAGAATAGTCAATGAATCAAGTTCATGTATTGATCACATAATGGTCAAAACTATTTAACAAAACAAAAGCATCGTTTACAAATCAACAATTACAGATCATTACACAACAATCTTCACTTTGCAATCCGACACCACACAAAATAGACGAGATCAGTCTCTTATATACAATAATATTAACTTTGAAAATTTAAAAACCTCAATTAAAAATAAATCTTGGCAAGAGCTTTTCCAAATAAAAAACTCAGATGATGCATGGAGATATTTTGTTGACTTTTTGAAAAATGAATTAAGTAATAATACCACAACTTTGTCAAAAAAATTCCAAACAAAATTAAACCCTTGAAATCATGGATAAGTCACTCGATCATCAACTGCATTCGCAGAAGAAATGCACTACACAAAAAAGTGAAAGACAATCCTTACGACGTAATCTCATTAAACATCTATAAAAGATACAGAAATACGTGCGGGGAAGTCATTAGAAAGGCAAAAGAAATCTACTATGGAGACAAAATCAAAGGAAGCAATAACGATCCCAAAAAAATATGGCAAATTCTAAGAGAAGCCACAAATACTCAAAATGCCAAAGACAAACAGGACATACAAAAACTCTGCATTGATGGAAAAATTATTGACACATCAAAAAATCCTAAGGTCGTTGCGGATTACATCAATAATTTCTTTATTAATATTGGTTCAAATCTTGCTTCTCGTCTACCAAATTATGGGAATGTTCAACCTACTGAAACAAGACGTCAATACTCCAACAGAAGACTCAATTTCCAAACGGTGTCAGAAGAAGAGATTCTAAAAATTATCAATTCCCTAAAAATCACTTCTTCAGCCGGGGTTGATGGCATAACAACCAAGATCTTGAAAACGCTGTCTACGGAAATTGCATTGCCCCTAGAACATTTAATAAACCTTAGTATCACTCAGGGCCACTTCCCCTCAAATCTTAAACAAGGTATTGTTATTCCTATACATAAAACAGGAAACAAGACTGATATAAATAATTACCGACCAATAACCCTACTAACAAGCCTATCAAAAGTATTTGAAAAAGTCATCAACTCACAGCTGGTAAGATTCCTCGTGAGCCATAAACTGATCTCAGAAAATCAATACGGGTTTCAAGAAAACAAGAGCACCTCGGACGCTATTGCTGCTGTCACAGATTTCATTGTAAAACACCTTGATAAAAGGAAAAAAATGTATTTCAATCTTCTTAGATCTTTCCAAAGCCTTTGATACAATATCACACAATAAATTAATAAACAAACTTGAACAAATCGGTATTACGGGAAACGAACTTAACTTTTTTAAAAGTTACCTTAATGAGCGCAAGCAACAAGTTAAAATAAATAATATACTTAGCAACACTTGTTCATCTAACTACGGTATACCACAAGGTAGTATATTAGGTCCGTCTTTGTTCCTGTTGTATATTAACGACTTATGCAACATTAATATTCAGGGGAAAATCGTTAGTTTTGCCGATGACACCGTCTTACTGTTTGAAACTGACACTTGGCTAGCTGTCTACAAAAAAGCTGAAACGGACATAAGCATGGTAAAAAAATGGTTGGATATAAACACGCTCACACTGAACACAGAGAAAACTAAATATGTCACACCTAGTATTAATATTACTGGTCAACCTCCTGATGATGCCTCCATCAGAATACACTCGTGTTTGAATTCCGATGAATGTTATCAGTGCCCCTACATTGAGCGCTCTACTCAGATGAAGTACCTCGGCCTCACCATAGATCCATATCTCAAATGGAACCTTCATACCCAAATAATTGCAAACAAAATTAGAAAAACCATGCACTTTTTTAGAATCATACGAAACTTTCTCGGCTTTCAAGACCTGAAAATGATTTATTTTACAGTCTGCCAATCTATTATTGAGTATGGTATCATAGCATGGGGAGGCGGCACTTCATCTGCACTAGACCCAATCATAAAGGCTCAGAAAACAATTTTAAAAATAATTCTAAGGCTACCTATAATTACAGACTCGAATCTAATTTTTAATATTATGAATGTATTCGATGTTCGGCAGCTATATGCAAAAACTATCCTAACTCATCTATACTCAAATATAAATAATTACTACATAAAAAGTTCAAATACACGATGTACTCGAAGCAATAACAAAATCTTATTACAAATTCCGAAAACACATACTACGTTTGGTCAACGAAATTTTAAATACTTTGCGACAAGACTCTACAACATTCTTCCAGACAGCATAAAACAATGTGATTCACAAAAAAATTTCAAAGATAATGTAAAAATTTGGATTAAAAATAAAAATAGGGCCTTTACCGGTGCATTCACCCAAATTTGCAGTTATTCACCACATTACCACCACATTATTGAGCGAATACTTCTTAATACAAGTATAGGTATGTTCAATGGTATTAGGAACTAACACAAATAATTCTGCCTCAACACAGGCTAGCCTAGTGAGGCGGTATTTGAGAAACCACAACTGTGCTTTTATTTTCTATTTACCTTCAAAATATTATGTTTGTATTAATAGTTCTTCATTTTGGTTAAATTTATAACCTTAAATATAAAAGTTACAAATTAATGTACACCATAATATGTATGTATAGTTGTAATGTGTAAACTTTCCTAAATAAAGATATTATTATTATTATTATTATTATATAATTTTTGTATATCAAAGCATGAATGCTGTAGAAGTGAGATCCCTGAGACGTATGTGTGGTAAATGTAATGTTCGTGTGAGAAATTTGGAGATACGTAAAGAATGTAAGGCTAGAAAGTAAGCTTAGTGGGGAAGATAAGATGGTTCGGGCGTGTAGAGCGAATGAACGAAGAAATGAGTGTAAGGAGATTATATGACCTAAACGTGAATGGTAGAAGAAATCGGGGACGCCCGAGGAAGACATGGCACGGTCAAGTGAATCAGATACTTGAGTCGGGCCATGTCAAGAGAATAATAGAATAGTATGTATGAGACGATAAATTAATGTGAATGAGGCAAGAAGTGTGTGCCAAGACCGAGTTCAAATGTTCATATTTTATGGGTAGTAAGTACTTGAAGGAAATATGGTAGTTTATGGAAAAAATTGAATTCGGAGCAGTTTCCGAAGACTTCAGATATAATCGTTCAGCCGTGGAGAAAGTTGCGGTTGCCGGCAGTCGCAACTTAAAAGTCTCTCGTGCGAGCGCCTCCATGGCAACTCCATATACCGTAATGGATGTTTATGCCCTCAACTGTTGCAATGCAACTTCTTCAGCAACTGAAGCCTCTCGTCTTTGGGGGCTCTAAAAAACACACAAAAAACATTAATTGAATTGAAGGCCCTTAACGAATGAATTGATAGGTTTCCTGATAAACTTTTAGTAAAATACCAGTGAATTGTCATGATGTCGGAACACGTGTTCTTAAAAATCGACATTTTCACTTTTCGTCATTAAATAATCGTATTATCAAGTCAAACGCAGGTGAAATTCTGTTTTTAACCGGATTACTCATAATTTGAAGAGATTCTTAATAAATTAGCTATCCGTGTAATAAATTCATGAAAATTGATACTAAAATTCTGATTGAAAATGGAATCATAAATTGAAATGTTCTGTTTCGTCAACGGTTTTGCGTCCGGCATTTAGTACCTCGGATTAAACAATTTTAATTTCGATATTCGAACTAACGAATAGCGGAATCGTCCGATAAGCAATAAAACTGATATTGCGCACAGGAAAAAAACATTTAGCTTTCCTTTTTTTATCTACAATGTTAAAATGTTTTTTTTATATTGGTGCCCTTTTTTACTCATTTAAAGTACGCTCTAGCGTGTTTAAATCGCACTTTATGGAACGCGCGTTTTTTAATGTTACCATGGCAACATCAACAAATCAACAAAATGTCTAAATGTCAACTTTTAAGTATAAATCTGACAGGAATATTTTAAACGTCAAATAAAACATTGCAAATTAATGTTTGTGTTTTTCATTTCCATGACAACAAGATATTGTGATGTCACATCACGAATTCATTAATAGTTCTTATTTCCAAATTTTTAATAATAATATCAATATTTATGTTTTCAAAGTGTAACAATAAAAAAAAAATGCGTAAAGTATTCGTGGATAACTGGTCTTTAAAACACTTGCTTTATTTCGAGCACTCGGCTACGCCGTCGTGCTCGAAAAATCGCGCTTGCTTTAAAGACCTGTTTATCCACTTATACTTTAATATACTATTTTTATTGTAACGCCAAACAAAAGACAAAGAACAAGATATTTAACAGAATTTTAAACAATTTATCAAATTTCAAAGTTCATTTTCATGTACTGTGAAAGTCCTATTGAAGTTCTGTTACTATCCGAGTTTTGCGAAACAACTGGCACATGATGAAATAATAATTAAGAACTTGAATAGTGTTGTGTTCCTACAAACAGGTCTCCAACTCGTCTTGGAAGGAGTTTATAAATAATTGGTTCTTTTAGATTAATCAGGGATTTATTATTACTCCGCGTATTATAATGGTGACTCGATAGTCGACCTAACTAGAAGCTGGCTAATTGGAATCCGAAACAGTAAGTTTGTCTGGGAGCCTTCCCACTGGCCCTGGCGACTACTGACCACTGGCTCCATCTTGCGGAATTCCACGCAAGCTCTATGTACTGCCATCTGTGAGTGCATCTATGAAGCTCTTACATCCCAACAAATAGAAGGTTCACAGAACTTGAATTTTAATGAATTGTCCTCTGCGAAACTATTGTTTGGGCGACAGTTAGTCTGGTATTCCTCAAGAGAAATGTTTTCTGGGAGGATAAGGAACAATTCTGATTTTTAAAATGTACATACCATAAATAAATTTAAGTTCCAATTGCACGGAATCAGTAGGAACACGGCATCCTCAAATATTTAGCCTGCATTAGGAGATAGGGTTGAGGATGGTATGGAAACTAAAGGTGGTTCTAGCAACGTTTCTCTTCTGAAGAGTGGCAGCATATTATGTGGAATTTTGCACATAAAATTACGTCATGTAACATTTCGTCTAACACACTAGCGGAAAATGACATGAAACCATGCCAATTATTCAATACGATTTGCTTTGGAAGAACATGGCACGTCCAAACGTTAGGCAGTCGCTCAGAAAACGGAAAGATCCTGACTTTCAAATTCGGGTAGTTTCACTTTATAACCCTTTCCAAAATTATGAACATTGCAGTGTGCGAATAATTTTGTTTGATTTACGTTTTTTGGTTCGAATACCAATGCATTATTATTATACTTTTAAAATTTTTATTATTTTTTTCATTAACTCCACACAGAAGGCCCTGAGAAAAATAATTTCCCTTTGTGCCTATCATTGGGAATGTTTGTGTAGGGGTAAGACTTTCGTACATATATATTTTTGAATAATTTTTTTATGTGAATACAGCACAGGAGTTGCTCCCAATCGTTTGAAGTTAGTGAGACTATGATATCTCCAACGGTTTTGAGGCTGAAGGTAGAGCTGAGGGGAAGAGGAAGGCGGGGGAGTACCTGGCTATTCATATATGGTCATCAAAAACGACTAAAGCCATTTCAACGTTTCAATACTGAAGGGTGATCTTACACAAGGTTGATAAGCTACATCATTTTTTAAATAAGTAAATTGTGAAATAAAACAAATTATTCAAATAATTTTTTTTTCGCACTTCGGGATTTGAACCCGCGACCTCCAGCTTGCTAGTCGAGAGCCTCACCCCTTGACCACGGAGGCGGAAGTATTGTACTAACACTCCGCTAGTCTATTTACTTGTCAAACCTTTTTTTACTTTCGTTTAGTAATTGTTGTCAGTTATAATAGCGTTTGAATCGATGTAACGATTTTTCACATTTGCATAAGCAAATTATTCGTTATTTAATATTTTGCAACCACTTTTCTAATCACAATTATTTTCTTATTTTTTCGCTTTTGGTAAATTTTAAATATTTAAAGACAGAGCAGAAATCTCACGATGTAGCGGAGTTCTCGAATCTAAGTGAGTTATGGAGCTTTGAAATATTAATAACTTTATTGCTTTGCTGAGACGATTGTAAAAAAAAATTGTAAGCCATAATCAGGACGATTTTTTGTTTCAATAAACATGGTAGTTTTAATAATTAATAGATTAGCTGTAGAAATGGCTATCTAAAAAATACTATCTTGTAATTACCATCTCAAAATTACCAACTTAAATTTCAATCTAAAAAATGAGTAATTATTAAAAATGCTTAAATAGAAAAAATTATTGATTGATATGGTAAGTGAATGACTGTAAAAATGCATTTACGTTTTGTTTATTTATAACCCAACTAGAAGAATCTATGATGAAATGTTCAAGAGAGTGATTTAATGTTAATTTATTAAAAATAATATTAAAGTTATTATGTTAAAATTTAATTATTCACAGTTGTCGTGAATGAGTAGTAGTGGACTAAACCAAAAACAACATGACAGGCGGCGTTTTCTATTTCAGATTGCAGTGCAATAATAAAACATTTCGAAACTTGCTAGGTACGCCGTTCACGGATGAACTGCATTTCGACGTCGGTCGGCAGAGACGGACTGGCGATTATTCTCTTTTGGTATATTTAATTATACCACTAAGGAGATTATTAATTGAAGTATATTATTGGCGTGTCCGTGTGGCCTACGAAAGTTTTCATTGCTCTCTTCCACTTTCCACTCTTTCACTGATCCATCCTACTACCGTTCCACTATCCACCCATCCATCCATCCACCCATCCATCCACCCATCAATGCATCCATTCATTCATCCACCCTTCCACTCATTCACCCATCCATCCATCTGCTCATTCACCCATCAATTTATCCATCCATCCACCTTTCAACTCATTCACCCATCCATTCATTCATCCACCCATTCACCCATCCATCCATCCACCCTTCCACTCATCCATCCATCTATCCATTTACTCTTCCACTTATCCACCCATCCATTATTCTACTTTTTTATTTCTATCCACCCATCCATCCATCCATCCATCTGCCCATTCACCCATCAATTTATCCATCCATCCATCCACCTTTCCGCTCATTCACCCATCTATCCATCCATTCATCCATCCACCCTTTTCACTTATCCACCCATCAATCCATCTATCCATCTATTCATCTATCCATCTATCCATCTATCCATCTATCCATCTATCCATCTATCTATCTATCCATCTATCCATCTATCCATCTATCCATCTATCCATCTATCCATCTATCCATCTATCCATCTACTCTTCCACTTATCCATTATTCTATCCACCCATTCATCCTTCCACCCATTTATCTAACCTTCTACTCATCCACCCATCTATCCATTCATTCATCCAACCACCCTTTCCACTTATCCACGCATCCATCTGACTAACCATGTGCTGTTCCACTAATTCATTAGTCAATCCACCCATTCATTCTCCAATCCATTCATTCATCCAACCACCCTTCTTCTCATCCACCCATCTATCCATCCATTCATCCATCCACCCTTTCAACTTAACCACCCATCCATCCATCTATCCATCTGCTCTTCCACTCATTTATTATTCCATTCACCCATTCATTCTCCCATCCATTCATTCATCCATCCACCGTTTCCACTTATCCACCCATCCATCTATCTATCCATCCATCCGTTAAGTACATTTAAGACCCTTAGAAGCTGTACATTTCATGGCCATCAAAATTTAGTAGGCAGTTTGATTTGCCAGTTCTGCCCTGGGGTATGGAGGACGGGTGGTGGATTGTTCGGCTTTGCATTTATTATCAAAATGTCCGCCGGACCGGATATAATCAGTCAGCCATTTGTTGCCTCTACGGAAACGGTTCTGAATTCAAACCAGCAAACATATAATGAATAGCATTATTATTATAAATCAACCCCGGAGTTGGAAGGAGTAAATGTGGTGCTCTATTTTGTTAACTAATGTGGACATTGAGTTTGATTTACCAAATACACGGAAATCATTAATTACAAGGTTTTAACCATACGAGTACCAGGACCAAGACCTTTTTTAGAATTCATGTTAAACGAAAAACCGAAAACTTGACACTTACATTATGTTACAATATGATGAGCTTCATACCGACAACTCCCACAACAAAGAGAAAAACAAAGTGTATGAAATCAATTAACCCCAAGTTTTTATTGACTTACTTGCAAGTTGGGAGCGGCTCACGTGCGTTGTGTAGCTACGAAGCTGTGAAAAATATATTAAAAACAAACAATTCGCTAATTGTATAATGAAATTACTTTCAGTATCGCACTGGTAAATAATGTTGCTTCAAATGGCTTTAGCCGTGTTTGGTAACCAGATCTAAATAGTCTGGAATTTAACCTTTTTCTTTTCAATCTCCTTCCCTTCCCCACTCCTTAAAGCCTCCAAACATACTCCAATTGTGATGCCATAGTCCTACTGACTCCGTAAGTATTCAAGTAAAAAAAATATGGAATACTACTGAGTTTATTAAGACAGTTATGAGAAATCTATAAATCTAATTAAATTAATATAGAAAAAAAGAAATTATATTATGCATTTCGAATTGAATTTCGATTTTGTTCAATGAATGAATAAATAAATAAATGAAATGCAATCTTGGACCCACTTCCCGACATCCGATCAATCAGAAACACTGCAGATAGACTAGTTGTGGATTAAAATGCATTCTATCAACTTTTGGCAGCACTCATGCACACGCACACGAATTTCTCTGAAATCGGATGACATTATGAACATTTAAAGCAGTAAATATAAGAAATAAATCTCGTTAGTCTTCAATTATGATTTGGTTTGAGTTTATAACAAAAGTTCACTCATTTTAGTCAGTCCTTGGAAATAAAGGTTCAATCCTCAGTCAAACCATTTCAATCAGTCCTTGGGAATAAAGGTTCAATCCTCAGTCAAACCATTTTA
Source organism: Hesperophylax consimilis (assembly GCF_061612785.1). Lineage (NCBI taxonomy): Eukaryota > Metazoa > Arthropoda > Insecta > Trichoptera > Limnephilidae > Hesperophylax > Hesperophylax consimilis. Next base: position 28,190,577 of record NC_142856.1, on the reverse strand, counting down.
TTCAGACCTTGAGAATAAAGGTTCAATCCTCAGTCAAACCATTTTAGTCACTCCTTGAGAAGAAAGGTTCAATTCTCAGTCAAAACATTTTTTTTAAGTTTAAGGCAATGCACTACGTCGTGTAATATTTTAAATTGAGCCGCTATCAATAACAACCCTTACGTAGATGGCGATAAGATTTAAACTCCCGCTTATCACCATCCGCCTGTTTTGATTTATGCAAGAAAAAAACATGGCCAAAAAGTGCTTTTTATATTATTTTGTGGATGTTTAGGCATAAATATTTTTTTTTTCCGATCATTTTATAAATAACTTAATTTGCCACATTATACAATAAAATTATAACCGAAAATGTGTTTGTAAGTAGGAGATTTTGAACTTTAAAGCAGTTTTCATAGGCCTTTACATTATTTTTTTCTGGGCTTATAAAAAGACTTATCTAAAAAATACTCGATTATTTCAAAGGCCAAGATATATTCTACTCGCAGTATTTAATTAAAGCATCTGAAACATTTCTAGGCGACCAAATTTTCAAAACAAAAACACATGATTTTTCATAACTACGTATGGCATCGCCTTAAAAGACTTCTGAGAAAATAATCAAAAAATATATCTGTTCTAAGTGTCATTAATAAAAATAGACGTATTACAGTAAAAAAAACCTGGTTTTTTATCCGTTCTCGCACATATTCACTAACAATCCATTTTGTAACTGTGAATATTATGAACTTTGTCAGAGCTTTCAATCCTGTGATTGTTTCGCTGTAATCCCCGTGGTGGGTAAAGCTTTGTTGGGTTAGGTTAGTATTTTTATAACGACCTGTGGCAACTCGGTTACTGACTGAATTTACATGAATTATAATTGTTATATTGCTTTGAAGTAAACTAACTAACGAAATAACCATAACGCCGTTTCCCGCAGGGGTAGAGAAGACGGACCGCAAAACAACTCGGTCTTGGCACACACTCCTTGCCTCATTCACATTCCTACATGTCATCGTCTCATACATACTATTCAGTTTTTCCAACTCGTGCCATGGGCATCCTTTACCCATACACTCCTTCTTTCGTTCGCTCTATATGCCCAAACCATCTAAGCGTACCCTTTTTAATCTTACTCACTTTGCGAATCTCCACTTTCTCACACGATCATTAGTGGTTTTACCATGCATACTCCAAAGGGATCTTATTTTCACTCATTCTGCATCAGAATCAGTCTGATTTCCTCCTTCCTCTACCAGTTCCATACCTCACTGCCATAAATAAGGCTATGTACCAGCACTATATTGTGGACTGCTAGCTTAGCTTCTTTGGACAATTTTTGTTAGTGCCAACCGCGTTCAGTCTTCCATTAATGAAGTTTCTTGCATTTACCCTACTCCCAATATTTTTATTAGACTTCCTATCCATCTACAATCTATCTACTACTATCTACTTCCCAAATAAACTACCCCTAGTATTATCTTTCACAACTAAATTGCACGCCGCTTTTCTTAGTCGCATTGAAAAATTTGAGAAAAATAATAATAGATTGCGATGCTTATGGAATCTGGATAATAACAAACGTTCAAAAATATTTTATGTTATAATTCAATAAAGCCGTTTGAAAAGTTTGCTTTGATGTCAGTCTTTAAAACACAATAAAACATTGAATTAACAATTTTGTTCGACATTCATGGATCGAAAAACAAAACAAATTAGTTACTTTGAGCCTTGAAATAAGTATAATACATTTTTTCGCAGTCTGTGACTTGGTGTTATTATTAGGCAAAAAAATGTGTCACTTTGAAGAACCAAATTGCAAAGTATTTTTGTAAGTATTTTAAGAATATTATAAATGATAAGGGACGCTTGGTTGCTTTTGGCATGTAGAGCGATAGTATGTAACGTGAAGAGCAGATGAACATGAAAAGGAGTGAAATCAGGTATGTCGTGGATGTTAATGGTATAAGAGAAACCTGGACAAACCTTACCCTATGAACCCTGGCACCCCCGCTTTTAATTGAACAGATTCTCAACTAAATCAGAATTATTATTTCGGTTACAGCTATAATCATTATAATATTGTATTGTATCAATCATTGTAGATGATTATTTTTTTATTTCAATTCATTTGCTCGTCGATGAAATGTGGTTGAGTGAATTATGAACGCTCGCACTCGGAGAAAATACCGTTTCGATTGTGGAAAATTCATTATGGCGGCGGCGGCGCATACCTTTCATCCAAAGTCTATTAATTTCTAATTGATTTCGAGTTAGTCGCACGGACAACACGAGCGAAGCCAGCACTTTGCAAATAACCAGGGCTGTCAGCATTTATACTTCATAGTACCAGTTTTTACAAAAAAACATGAAATACCCTTAGATGAATTAAAAAAGACAAAAGGGAACTGACACAAAGCGCGTAGTTTCACTGAACTAAACAGCATATTGCAATTATATATAAAAAAATATTCTGCGAAAAAACAGTACATTGCAATTATTTATTATTCATAAATGCAATTGTTGCGCATTGTAATTATACAAAAAAATATTTTGCGAAAACAGCACAATGTAATTATATACTAAAATACTCTGCGAAAAACAGCAAATTGCAATTATGTACAAAAATATTCTGTGAAAAACAGCACATTGCAATTATGTACAAAAATATTCTGCGAAAAACAGCATATTGCAATTATATACAAACATATTCTGCGAAAAACAGCAAATCGCAATTATATATAAACATATTCTGCGAAAAACAGCATATTGGAATTATGTACAAAAATATTCTGTGAAAAACAGCACATTGCAATTATGTACAAAAATATTCTGCGAAAAACAGCAAATTGCAATTATATACAAACATATTCTGCGAAAAAAAGCAAATTGCAATTATATACAAACATATTCTGCGAAAAACAGCATATTGAAATTATGTACAAAAATATTCTTCCAAATTTCAAGTGCTTTGGTTTATGTACATTATGGTGAAAATAACTACCTACATTCAACAGAACGATTACAAGTCTTCCCTAGGACGTAGTGAGTGTTTCTTAGGAACTGTCAATATTAGTGAATCTTGTTTGGCTAAAGGAAATGGTGGAGATGAGTAGAAGAACAATCTCTTTGCTTGTACTTGGTCTGCTCTTCAAATGTATTCGGTAAATTTTAGCCAATTCAAGAAATGACATAATCGCCAGTCTCGCTTTTTGTCCGGAAGCGCTGGGAGCTATTTCATCAGAGCGGCACTGATAAGTCGGTCACTAGGGTAACAAAGTTCATTCACAAGGGTGGATCTGATAGAAAGTTTCTGGGAACGGACATAAACATAGGTCCTTTACAAGGTGGCATTTAGAGGTCAGTAATTTCATTGGTACTCAGAGATCATTCGTCAGGATGTCAATGATAGGTCGTTCACCAGGGTGGGTGCGAGAGTTCAGTTACAGGGATGGAATTATATGATCAGTTACTAGGGTACAACTGAGAGATTATTCAACTAGGTAATTCGAAGATGTCAGTTGTTGAGACGATACAGATAGGTCAGTTACTGGGGTAGGTCTAAAAGGTCATTTACTAGGGTGGATCAAATATAGTTCGTATATATTCAAAGCAAATCCGAATCCTAGAGTTGATTGAACCGGTGATACCGACAGATAGACAAAATAAGTAATTTAATATAATATCCAGCAAAAAATTAAGGGATAATAAAATTATACGATTTGTGAAGCTAAAAGTATTAATAAAAAAAATATTTGCTTCAAACTTTAAAAAATTACTACATCCGTCGAAAATCTAAATAAAACGAATACAATCGTCAAATAAAGAATTATTAATTAATTAAATTTAAAATAAAATAGTTTTGTTATCCACTGTATCACTTGTCCGAATCGTTCCCACAGTCAATTCCAATTTTGAAATAAATTCAAAGCAAATCCAAGTTCTAGAGTTCATTGAACCGGAGTGTTTATTATCAATTGGAAAGGACCAACCCTGGCTTGAAAGCATCAAATAGAATTTTAATCATTTACCCAAATCAATTTTTCAATTAACCGCAGGATGAGAGGACTCCGTCCCACGTGAAGTGTACTTTAACAATTGGAAACAAATCAGGCTCAGTTGAGTGAAGCCTTTTCCTTTACGTTGTTGTTGAACGGAACTCAAAACTTTTCATATTATCCGAAATTGTGACCGTTTGGAGGTTTTGCAAAATTAATGTCTTAATTATAAAGTAAGCTGTTTTGATTGGGTATGAACGATATTTCGGTTTCCGTGTTTTGTTAATTGGAAAAAGTAGCTCGTTGAAATACCAAGGCAGATTTTTTAAAAAGGTTTGATGAATCCCGCTTGTGAAATACCACCGTTCCGAATTATTGAAAAGTTGCTTGACGTGCCATTTTCTGTGCTTGGTGACTAAATCTGAATATCCAGGTACTTTTCCACCTTCCTCCTCGTTTCCCTAGTACCTTCAGCCTCAAAACACACCCCAATTGGGAATGCCATAGTCTCACTGGCTCCAGGAGGTTGGAAGCAGTGCCTAAAACAACTTAATTCATCTAAGCTATTACTTATCACTCAGACTAAAACTTATAACTTACAGCAAGATATGTGCAAAAAGGGTACCCAAAACCATTTGAAATGCAAAATGGAAATGGGTCAAAACTTTTCCATTTGAAAATGCAAAATGGTTTTTAGAAAAGCATTTCAAATGCAAAATGCAAAATACCTATTTTCGAAATGCATTGAAAATGCGAAATAGTTTCTCAGGTCAAAAAATTAAAATAATTATAGAATTTTTAAACAATTTTGTCATTTAATAATTTACATCAATGTAGAACAAACATATTACATGATGGTAAATCCAAAAACACCACGACTACAGATTATGAAACCATGTTGACTAATGTTGCCAACGTAAAAACATATAAACTGCTATCTAACATTTAATATTACAGCGTCATGGCCCCATGTTCAGTATTTTTTGTAATGGTATCACTCAATTGCCAGGGCTCCTACCAGGGAGCAACTTGACAAATGTAAATTATCTCTCATAGTGAGGTTGAGGACCGACTGATATTTGGGGCTTATGAAAAAAAGATGAGTGGAGATAGTAGAAAGAATGTTGCAAAAAAGCATTTAAAATGGAAAATACATTGATAAAAGCATTTAAAATGCAAAATGCAAAATGGTTTTTAGAAAAGCATTTAAAATGCAAAATGGAAAATACCCATTTTGCATTTTGCATTTCCATTTGAAATGGATTTATTTGAAATAAAGCACATCTCTGATTACAGCTAAGCTTAATTACTAATTGTTTACAACTTAAATTTATAACTGGTGACTGGGTTCATCAGGTGAGGTGCGTTCAGGACGCGCGTGCTCACTAGCTGCGTGACGTGCCAAATCGGGAGAGGCTGATTTCTGGTGACCCTTGTCATGATCTGCCCTTTCTACTTCAAACTTTTCCTTCTCTTCTTTCTACGATAAATTTTCTGTAAGTCCCATAGGAAACTTTTCCATAAGGCTTTGGTTATGTATATCCGGGGTAGGAATATCCTCCCTGTGGTCTTTATAAGCCTTTCCTCCTCTCTTTATTACACACCCCTTCAAGTGTGTACATCCTAGTTTGTCCACGTGACGTACGACCTTGAACGTACTCATTTCACGTGACGGTTCAGTATAAAAAGGCTTCACCGAACGTTGTGTTGGTTTTTTGTTTCTCGGTTTAGAATCCTAGTTATGTATGTATGTGTGGTATCCCTCGGTTCTTTTGAGATAGAGTGAGTTGAATCCATTACCGCTGTGTTTTAAAACCATTTCATAAACCTTATCTTCTAAGTCGCCTGCTCCCCCAACTAGCTACGCGATTCTATCCATCGTAGGGTTATGTGAGTATAATAAAGTGTTAGATTTTATATATGTGATATACATACGATAAATTTATGGTGTTAGTTGTCGGCGCCATCCATGTATATATTTTGGGAGGGGAAGGAGAGGAAAGGAAATGAATTTTTTTCAAGTTAAGACTGGCTCCTCCGCTTACCAAACAAAACTGATGGATGATAATTCGAACAAGGCAATCGATATCTGCGTGTCTGGATATCACAACCGGCCGGGTCTCCCCTTGTTCCAAATCGGCAACCTTCACGCCAGAATAAAGAAAACCAGGTCTCTTCACCAATTTCAGAATTGCCCCAATCTCAAACACCTCCAGGATAAACTACTTTACTGAGTGTAGAAGGGGAAAACCATAACATCCCTTTATCACGAATCTAGTCGCGAAAATGTGACACGTAAGGTCCTAAGTTACGTGCCACCTCTAGAAAACGTTGTAACTCCCACGTCGTCGGGGATTTACATCCCTTTCTAGGTCAATACATAGGTAACACACGACGATCTTGTCGACATTTTGCCTGCTTATTAACGATAGGTTGTGTGCCTACCCATTCAGCCAATTATCATGTGAGATATATGTAAGGTCTACTCGAAATGCCAAATTTAGGATGAGGACTGTCTGTATTTTAATATTTGGTTCCAGTATTTATTTTATGAGGTTACTAGCATCCTCGTGTATTAGGTATGGGTAACTTCTACTGAATACCTATCCTCTCAGGTAAGGTATAAACGGATAATTGGTTTGATGTTTTGCATTTAATTTAAAGAGGCTGCCTACCTCTCGAAAGATACCTGTTGAGAAAAGTTGTTCGGTTGGTAGTTTTATTTCGGAGATTACCATCTCCCTCTTTCGACTTTAGATTTGTTTTCATGCATCCCAATTCGTAACTTAGAAAGTCAAACAATAGATGAAAAAGTATTAAATTAGAAAGTCAAATAACAGAAGAAAAGTTTTCATTTTGTTCCGTCTGGTTGCATCCGATCGCTTTCAATTCGGGACGGCATACGCTAGCAAAACTTCCCCTTTGACTGACTGTACCTGCGTCTTGTCCTATATATGAAAAGGTCGTTGACTCGTCTCTCGCTCACAGCTGATCGACGGTTTGCCTAGCACATCCCTGTTAATGATAACATTATTTGGGCGGCCAGGTGTCGTAAACTTAGTTCCTGTACCTCGGTTGTATCCGTCTTTTAAAAAGGTCCTCTGAAATTTAATAAATAATATAAAAACTCACCCAGTTAGCCACCTCTCATTCTCAGCGTGAAGCTTACCTGGTTACACTATATAGCTAAATCACTTTAATTTTCGACCTCCTCCCTACGCTTATAAAAGGGTAATTAAATATTCCTGTAAATAAAATTGTACCTCCCTAATCTGTTAGGATTCGAACCCACAGTTAATAATCTATTTGATTCTCTGGTTTTTCGGTCTCCGTGGATAGAATGCCATCTCGCCAAATCAATAACCTAGCCCGATTAAAACTTGCTGCCTTTATATACGGTCACTCTGTTTTAAAAACGCGATCATTATTATTATTATTTTCATGTTTTTAAGACAAGTAATTTAGTTTGAACTACACATTTAAATCAACACAACTTTATAACACAATCGCGATTGCACAACACCGGGCGCCCCTGAGGTGGGTTTTTACAAAACGGCGCTCTACAAATTATCCGATTGTTCCTTATTGTCATTATTATTAATTGTTTTCTCACTGAGTCCAACCACTTTCACTTCACACAAAAACCGGTTCAATAATATTTCACTTTAGTTCAAAATTCCACAATATTCTCTAATACCATTTGAATTCAATAATTAACTGTAATTTCAAACAACACTTCTGATTTGTATCCATTTCTCGGGGCTGTCAATGCACCCAAGTTCAAGCCTCGACTGCCCGTCCCTCCGCCCTGTCCCGTGTGAATGTGTTTACTCCAGGCCTGTCTGTCCATAAATCTCCCGTCGTTGTCTAAACAAAAAATTTTTTTGAGCACGTTCGTTTCGTTTATTTTATGTGAGTGTCCAAAACATCACACCCTTTGATCTCTCCAAATGGTCTCTCGACCCATCACCTTGCGCCGCAGCAGGAGGGATATATTCATATTGTCGTCACTCCTGTAAACACTGATCCCTAGATTCCTACCCAACCCTCATACCTTTTACCTTCACAGAACTTTCTCTCCTTCCTTTCCTTAAAAAAAACATTCACACAGCATACAAAAAGATGACAAAGGCCCTGAAGGAAAATATTTTCCTCAGGGCTTCATGTGTGGGGTTAATGTAAAAAATGATTGATTGCGTAAATACCTGAGAATCGCTTATATTGGCTCCAATGATTAAATATTTCATTTATTATGTTAGGTCTTAGACAGGATGCATTATGTATCTCTGAAAAATTTCCAATCATGTTTTAATATATGTTTTAAACAACCTCTGAACTTTTCATTTTTTATATTGTGTACATGGGTAAGTTAAAATTAATAACCTTGATACACAGATGGAATAAACCTATAGAAGCGACATGTGGACGTGAGGACGTGCCCATCTACCCGAAATAACTTTAATTCCGAAGAACTGACTCCATCAAACATATCATTTTTAATTTTCAAATTTCTTCCTTGCAGATATTCAATTTCAATGGCCTATCTGGGGCTTCGGTAACTAGCACGGTAGATCGATACATACTCGTATTTTATCGATAATGTCGGTAACTTGTCATCAATCCTATGCGTGACTGCAGTTCGCCAACGAATAAACAACAGTTAACAACGACAAAGTATTCTTATTTTATTTGACGTGAACTGTTATTTGTAAGTTAGCGATCTGCAGTCATGCTCGGGAACTAACTAACTAACCGAAACAAAAATAAATGATATTATGGTGCTAAACCAATAACTTCTATTTCGAAATATAATCTTCTGACAAAGACGTATGTTTTTGTCTGTGATAAAACTTTATATTGCCATTTTTTTCATTCAGTAATTACGATACATTTTTTGTTAGGCAATAAATCATTCCTTTATTTGCTATCTAACCTAACTGGCAAAAAATATTGGCGGCTCGAACTTCTTAGCGAGTATTTTAAAAGAGAAATAGAATAAAGTTTTTTTCTGGGCGAGTGTTAATACAAAAGTTTACCACGAAGTTCTCAACCTGTCCGTGGAATGATGCATCGGTCTGAATGTGAATCATTGGGTATTGTACCTATATCTCGAGATATCTGTTATTCGGTTTTGACGTCAAAGGTCTGTCTTGATAACATGTATAAAGTATACACGGAGTCTGGAAACAAGTTTTTTTTCCGACTTTATGTTCGTGTTAAATCTTCTCCACAGGAAAAACTAAATCCTTCCACTCACTTTTCCACAAATGATCAGCTAGTCAATCAACACTATGCAAGTGCATTATATAAGTAAAATAAATACAAAACTATACAAGAACAACAACACGTCAACTCACCAGAGATCAAATGGGAAAAAAAAATTCACCGACTCCAGATATTTTCATATCAGAGGGTTCGGCTCGGTAGTACTTCTAACAGGGCCTATAAATCCTACTGATCCCTCAACATAAATATTTAAAAAATCTTTCGTTATGCTACATGTATTCAAAATGACCGACTTTTGCATCTTTATATATAAATTTTTTGATAGATCTAATACGCCTAAATTTTTAATGAGAGAGCTAGGTATAATGCCAGTAGCCGAAATAACGAATGGTAATATTTTTATAGTTTGAGAATGCCAAATTCTTTTTATTTCATTTCCTAAATCTGTGTATTTTCTAATTTTTTCATTAACAGATTTTTGAATGTTACAGGAATTTGGAATAGCGACATCAATGATATAAGTAATTTTTTTAATTTTGTCATGTAAAACTATATCGGGTCTATTATGACTAATCGTTCGGTCTGTTAGTATAGTTTTATCATAATATATTTTATAAAATTCGTTTTCTAAAAATGAATTTGGTTTGTATTCATAGTATGGTACTATATTACGGCAGTCAATCAAGTTATGTTTAATTACCAAATTTTGGTGAATTATTTTTAAAACTTGATTGTGCCTAAATGTATACTCGGACGGTGCTAATATAGAACATCCAGATATAATATGTCCTATAGTTTCCGGAAAAGCCAAACATTTTCTACACAAATCATCAATTTGATTTGTATCTTTGATTATATGCTTTCTATAATTTTTAGTATTAATGACTCTATCCTGAATGGCAAGCATAAATCCTTCTATTTCTGCGCTCAACTCTCCAATACTCAACCATTTGTTTGACGAAAATTTGTCAACATATGTTTGGTTGAGATAATTGAAGTGTTTTGCGTGTAAAATTTTATTTGACCAGGAATCTAATAATTCCTGTTTGGGATTTATAAAAATGTTGGCATTCTCATCGTATAAATTTAAAGGTGTAATATTTCTATCTGCCTTGCAAATTATTTTGTGCATTTCTGAGCTATGAGCTTTCCTATGGAAAAAAGTTCTTGGCATTTCTACCTGATTATGTTTTAAAGAAGTTATTTTGACTATACCTCTACCTCCTAAATTTCTAGGTAAATTAACTCGTTCTATAGCTGAATTTGGATGATGGCAATTAAACTTTGTTAGCGTAGTTCTAATTAATCTTTCTAAGTTATCTAAATCTGTATTAGACCATTTAATTATGCCAAATGAGTACGTTAATAGAGGTATTGCCCAAGTATTTATTGCTTTTACTAAATTTTTAGCAGATAGATTGCATTTTAAAATTTTCCTGATCCTAGTTTGAAATTTAATCCTAATATCATTTTTAATACTAGTATGGTCTAATCTATTTGATTGTGGGTATCCTAAATATTTATAAACCTCATCCCTTTTCATACTAGTAATTTGAAAATTTCTAAATATACTCTCGTCCCCATCTACAATTTTGCCTTTCTCTATATGGATCGTTCTACATTTATCTAAACCAAAAGTCATTTTGATATCATCTGAAAAGTTTTTAACTACCTCAATCATTTTCTCTAAATTTTGTTCAGAATTCGAAAATAATTTTATGTCATCCATAAATAATAAATGCGAAATTGTACTACTCTCCCCTGTATTACCCTTAACTTTTATTCCAAACTTGCTTTTAATTAACATTTTAGATAGAGGATTCAATGCTAAGCAAAACCAAAGAGGACTCAATGAGTCTCCTTGAAAAATTCCTCTTTTAATTGAAATGCCCGGTATTACTATTATATTCTTACCTTTTAAATTGATAAGTAAATTGGTATTCCAAAAGGACATAATATTTTCCAAAAAGTTAATAATAATGGGGTTAATTTTATATATATTTAATATTTTGATCAGCCACGAGTGCGGGACTTATTGATTTTAATTTTAATTTTAATTTTAATTTTAATTTTAATTTTAACTTTAACTTTAATTTTAATTTTAATTTTAATTTTAATTTTAATTTTAATTTTAATTTTAATTTTAATTTTAATTTTAATTTTAATTTTAATTTTAATTTTAATTTTAATTTTAATTTTAATTTTAATTTTAATTTTAATTTTAATTTTAATTTTAATTTTAATTTTAATTTTAATTTTAATTTTTAATTTTTAATTTTTAATTTTTAATTTTTAATTTTAATTTTAATTTTAACTTTAATTTTAACTTTAATTTTAACTTTAATTTTAATTTAAGATACGTTCCTTTATTTCAAATATACACATGCACACACGTAAAAATTAAAAAAAAAACTGTCCTAAACCATATTTTTGGTATACCGAGATCCTATATTATTTCTCTCAAGAAAACACGTTTATAATATAAAATACCATCGCTAGAATGTTGACTAACACTTTCCAACCAGAAATTCAATTTCAAAATCTTCAGCAACGTTGTTGACAGCCGCTACTTCTTAGGGAACATTCATTTTCACCGCATCTTATGAAACACTCCCAAACCAACTACCCCGCATCCAACTTTCCAACTACAAACAACTTTAATTAATCCTAAGAATATGCAAGCGGATGCAGACATTTTCTTTATTTAATACAAACGTTACAAATACACCATAGATACATTATTAAAATTTTAACAGTACACAAGCATAGTTATAATGTCTTTAGATTTTACTTTTATTTTACATTAGATACATTTAGAGCAGACATAACAGTAATAACATAGCATTATGAGAGCATATACGAGTATTTAAAATGAGTAGGTACAAGTGTTATTACGTTTTGTTAGGTCGAATTTAGTTCCTAGCTAGGCAGATTGCCTGTTCTAAGGAACCAAATGTTTGTGAAATGCCAAATGTAATTTAATTTTGACTTTAAAAAAAAAAATTAAGTATACCTATATTAAGTTTTTACTAAAAGTGACATTATAGTTTTAAGTGACATTATATAATAGTTTTTCAGTCTTATATTAAGTTTTTACTAAATATGACATAGGTAAACATGTATAGTTTTAAGTGATATTATATAATAGTTTTTCAGTCTTATATTAAGTTTTTACAAAATGTGATATTAATAGGTAAACATGTATAGTTTTAAGTGATATTATATAATAGTTTTTCAGTCTTATATTTAGTTTTTACTAAAAGTGACATAAATAGTTAAACATGTATAGTTTTAATTGACATTATATAATAGTTTTTCAGTATTATATTAAGTTTTTAATAAATATGACATAGGTAAACATGTATAGTTTTAAGTGACATTTTTTTTTTCTCTTAGATTTGTCAACAGTGATTCATATCAAAGCCTTCGAAATACAATTACATTAATTAAACTTGGTTGATACTATCACTAATTACAGACAAACACAACACTGTAAGTAAAGAATAATGTACATGTATGCACCTACATGCATACATGTACACACACATACATACACTTACATATACATTTCATAACAGCAACAGTAATTATTTTTTAGATCAACACTATAGGTAGCTTTAAGTCTTGTTTACGTTTGTGATGAAAGGCTTTAAATCACAGTGAAAGAAAAACAGATAAACCATAGCTGCAAGAAAATATGCAAATTATTTATGAAAACGGACATGCTAACGACATCTGGCGGAGAAAGAATTGATCCAGCTTGCTTGCAGTAGACACCTGTAATAGTTGAAATTAAATCAAGGTTCCGGGACTTAAGCAGAGAGGTCGTAAAATCGTCTAGGACGACTGGTACTTCCCCTTTTCCTAGGCCTATAAATAAATATTGAATTTTGTCAACCAATAGATCTGAACAAAGAGCTATAAAATTTTGAGTAACCAATCAGTGAGCGGAGGGAGGTGTGTCTACGACGGACAAAGGAATAAACTTTGGATCGGGCAATAAAAAAGATAATTAATGGCTTCTTCTTTCCCACAGAAATTAGAGGTGAACGCACTTTAGGGTCAACATCGACTTTCAAGGTGACAAACTCCTGGAAATGTTTACAATAACTGAGACGTTTATGGGGTATCGAACCATTGAAATCGAGTGCTTTGAAGATTTTACAAGTTGAAAAACACACACACGAAAATGCAATGGAAAAACTATAAACGTGATAGTATAAAAAAGGACGGGAAAAGCGAAGGAAAATCACTGGCAGAATTTTCAACTGTAGTACAATTATTTATGATAGGAGGAGGGTTCGATAAAAATCGTACTAAAGAGAGGTGAGAGTTTTGAAAACAATGGAAATTAATCGTTATCAATTTAAGATGAAACGGACATATTGGTAAATCAATTTTGAATGAAAAATCTCGCAAAAAAAATACACATTTTAGAAAAGTGCGGCGATCGAATGGAAGGAAAATACAGAGATTTTGGACTGCTACGAAGGTCCTAGGGACGTGAAAATCGAGTATCAGAAGAAGACAGTAAAACTAAACATATAGCGATAGATTAGATTCAGGAAAAGTAGACATTTTACATAATTATTAGGTTAGATATATATTAGAGTTACCCAATATTACGGAGGGATCGAAACAAGATAAAAGGTTGGCGGTCTCATGTATATTTTGAAGGATAAACAATCAAAATCCGAACATGATTTTTATTTACGTTAAGGTAATAAACGATTAGAAAAGCGATTAACTTTAACGTGGACCTTATGGAAGTATTTAGATTAGACAAAAGAGAATAAAATTAATAGGTTTGAAATTAAACTAAATTTACGAGTCTAGTACCAAAATTTTAAACGTAAACAGATGTCAATGCATATGTTTTATGTGAAATCTTGTAAGTGAGGGATGGAGAATGGGCGGAGATTGGGTCAGGCAATAAAAATGACAGATATCCCAGAGTCTAATTAGGTATATCTCCCATAGAAGTGTGGAAAACTATATATTAATTAATAATAAATGAAGTATGAAATTTCCCAGCAGACCACACACATCGGGAAAAGTGGAGAAAAGATAAAAGGAAGGGTAAAGAACGGAGATAAAGAATAATCCAAGTGGAAAAAAGTGATACAATTCAAATTTATCCGTGAAATAAATAAATACGACTTGGAAAATGAGTAATTATAAGAGTTATGAGAAATGACATAAGAATCAAGAAGAAATTGTGCAAGAAAACGTCGCGGATAAAAATAAAATTCAAAGATAAAGGAAAAACTCAAATCTGCGTCATGGAGATAGAAAGTACGGATGGAAATGGAAAAGCTCATATAAGTAACAATAAAATTAAGTAGAATTTAAACAAATCGAAATTCAAAAATGCGTAGTAAAGATTTCGACATGGATTTAAACAATTTCGCACGAGATGCATAAAATTGAGATCTGTATATATGTCATTGAGGACGGACCTATCGCGAATTGAGAAAAAAAAGGAACGCAAAATCATGAGATTTTAACTACATTTTTGTATGAACAGAGGACAAAGGGAGCTTGGGCGATTAACGCAGACTTACCTGATTCGGACCCTATCGACTTAGATTTGTGAGATAAAAACTAACTACCGCCCAGAGCCGGAAAGCAGAACATCTTATGGAAGCACAATCGATATTGATGGAAGGGGTGTTTGGATTTACGAGTTGATAGGAGATAGAATTAAGCATCAAGAGAAATTCAGATACGTCTTTTGGAACCTGAGAGGGGTATAAAAGATGGAACACCTCAGTCAGGAGACAGTCGCGCCGAGGGTTTGAAAAGTTGTTACATGGCAGTACTACGTCTATTGGTAAAATTCTAGTGAAATAATCTAAGTGTTAAATTCTGAACAAGTCCCTGGACTTAGAAAGTTTTGTAAAAAGTCTTAAATTCAGTTTCTAAATTCTGAAAACCCCACCAGTGAAGTTTTGTTAAATCAGTTTAATTTGGTTAAACAGTGAAAATAAATATAACTTAAACT